>NC_053026.1:86419763-86526550 GCF_003073215.2 Triticum urartu
TGTTATGTTCAATTAAAATATTTCACTACGTGTATAATGCATGCAACCTACTACTCAAATGAACGTTTTAGTGCATTCCAAACGTATATACTACCGCTTCAATATGAACTAAATTCGAATTCGTTTCTCTATTTGAATAAGATCTACAGTAATGATTGTTGTGAAGTCAAAGCATTTGAATTCGTTTCTCTGTTTTAATAAGATCTACAATCATCATTATTGTCAAGTTAAACCATCGTTTGTGTATTATCTTCACTACACACCACATGATTAGTCTCGAGTTACATATGAACTGTGTGTACTATATGAACTCGAACTAGATTTTTTGAATCCACTTTATTTTGATTTCAAATCACATTACATTTCTAGCTCTAGCTAGATCTTCATAATATAAACCATGTCTCATATGTATAATGTGTTTATCACATTATGTATGGTGCCCCGCCCCCTACGCCTACAAGTATTTAGATGTGAGTTGCAAACACCACACATTACCACAAATTCAAATAAAATGTGAGAATGTTCGATATATAGTATTCTTTAGATTGTTCGATATTTAGTTGTAAGCTGCAAACGCCACACATTATCACAAATTCAAATAAAATGTGAGATTGTTTGATGTATAGTATGGTTTAGATTGTTCGGCATTTAGCTGTGAGTTGCAAACGCCATGCATTATCACATTATGGTATAACATGTGCATAGCACGTGTATCACCGCTATATTCATGCATGCAATGTTTAAAACACTATGATCTCCTATTCAAATATATGAATCCGCTTTCATATCAAATTATGATCTTTGTTAGTCTCTTACACCCACACAATCCTCTAACCTTTGTAGCTACCACTAACTTTCTCTCGTGCATGCACACGCCCTCCTCGCCCTCCCCCTCCCTCGACATTCTATCCACCGGGCACATTCATTTTTTTCTTTAGGTCGTTCTCCCAGAGTCTCCACAACTCCTTTCCGACACACACCGATCAATAAACCTCTCTGACGATGCCTGCCTACAACATACAAACACACCTTCAATCTCCTCCTTTATGTGTCCTTGCCTCGTGTCTCTCATAGGGTCAGACACACGTGTAAACTCTCGCCCCTCTTTTCATCGCTCTCACAACCGCACAATCCTCCCCCTATCTAGCTAGTAGTTGGGCCTCTCGCACCACCTCCTAGCTCCATTCTCTCTGTCTATCCGTCTCGCTGGGCCTTATTTGCCTCTGACAAATGGACGTACACCGACTGATCTCTCACTATACATATAGCTAGCTAGGTCCTTATAACTCCTTTTTACCCACACGTCAATCGATCTACCTCATTAGTTGTTTCTCTCCCTTCCTCCGACAAACAACAATTGATCTAACGATCTAGTTAGGTTTGCTTACCAAACACATGGTTCCCCTTCATCATCCATGGATGCGTCCCGACAGATCTATCACGCACAAGCACACACAGAAACACATCCCCACTCTTATTGATAACATTGCAGTTCCACCCTCAGTTTGTCTAGTAGGCCTCTCCAACCATTTTCGAGAAGCAACTCCATCACCCATCCAGCACTCTACCCCTCTCCCTCCCTCTCTCTCCTCTCTCTCTCCCATCATATTTCCCGTCCTTCAGTTATGTATGGATGTCGACTGATCTTCCTCAAGACATAGCTGGATCTCTCCTTCTCAACACATATACGAGTCGTTCTACCTCTATAGTTAGGCCTCTGCCTACCCCTCCCACCACCCCCCCACACCAATACATCGAGCACTCTAGTCATGTCTCCCTGCCACACACAAACTTGACGTGTGCCCTCTAACGTTCCGGTAGGCCAGTCGCCCTATATCTTTGACTTGTACACACACACAATTTCGATGGCTCTCTTCATCGATCTCGCACCCACCCACTTGATCCTCTCTTCGACTCTATTGATAGTTATGACCCCTCCCTCTCTTCTCGTGGATTGCCCGACCCTCTATGTATGATATGGATAGGCCTCCATTTCACACACATTGCATGTGAAATTTTGTTTGAGATGTCATCGACACATATTCCCACAAATAATTCACGAAATCAACCCCCCACCCCACCCCCACCCCAAAAAAAAACACTCACGAACGCGGTTTGTATCTCTCACACACACCCACGTAGGTGGGGGACGTGCACGAAGAGAAGAGGTGCATGCACGGCGCACGTACTCCCGTCTCTTTCCCAACCACACCCGCGCGGGTACATGGTGGAGCTCATTTCTGTACGAAAAAGGCAGCCCACGTGGTAATTTGGCATGTGTACTGGTTGTCCACTTGGTGGAGGGAGGATCGTCTACCACGGGTGAACAAACAAATTGCGACTTGACGTGTTATGTTAAAAAAAGAGGCAAACCATGTGGGGCCTACCTTAGAGGCAAGGCTCTATACACTGGAGTACTTTTGATGTGTCCCGTCAACTCGCAGAACGAGGAGAAGCTTGCTTAGTACGCCGTCTCCCCCGCCCACGGGCGCGGTGGCTCGCAGGATGAGGTGAAGCTTGCTTACTACGTATTACGCCCGCTCCCTCGCCAATGCGCGTGGTGGCTCGCAGGACGAGGAGAAAAATTTACTACTCCCTCCGTTTACTCCACGTCCCTACTACCTTGGTTATAGAGATTATATCATATTGTTTGCAATATATATGTCCTTTAGTATATTTCAATATGAACTACTAGTACATACTCCAAACACTGATATATATAGACGTATTTTAGAGTGTAGATTCACTCATTTTGCTCCGTATGTAGCACTCTCTCTCGCCCCTCGACCCTCGCCCACGTGGTGGACGTGCAGCAATTCATTCGGTCTCATATAGCCAGAACGATATATACTGCACTACCATTATTGCTCGACTTCCCGAAGAGGCGAAGAGCCAATTGCAAGGTTAATATTTTGGAGATGCCAAGCGCAAGGTTATAGGAGAACGAGTAGTAGGTGCCGCGTTATTTATAAATAAAGTTTTTTTCTTCAGTGGCACGTACGCAATATGATAGGTTCATATGGAGAGAAAAGGAAACCGCTCCATTATATACATAGTCAGGACGGGCCAGCCTACACGATTGCTTGCTGGGGTTGCTCTCTTCACACTCTCTCGCACAAAATGACTGTGGCCACATCTCTAACATCCCGGCGGATCACGTCCGCTTGGGGAAGGGGTGGATGGTTAGTGTAGATGCGGGGGCCGTTGCCGACAGCGAAAACCCATTGTCGGCATGTCTCGAACAGGGGTCCCTGGCGTTCTCTCTCACAAAGCCGGTGAGGTTGCCTTCGTCCCTTGCTCACTGCCGCGACGTGGGAAGTTGCCGCCTCCCGCCGCCCTCCTCAAGGTTGAGCTACGTCCCTCAGGAACAATTTCCTTTACAGCCGGCTTGCACCACTGCTCCAGCTGCCCACATCACTCCCTGTGGATATTTCTCTACTTCTTTGCCCCGTACATACCTCTACTGGCTTCTATGTACTGTATTTGTGATGAGTTTATGTCTCATCAACTAGTCCCAGTAATCTTATTCTAATCACGCTTGTTCAATTTCTTTGCCATAGGGATGCTCATCTCGATTTTGGTGAAACTGCACAAAATGATCCGATGGTCAAAAGGTTGCAAACTTCATTTATTAGGAAGCTCGAACGTTGCCAGCAAATTGAAGCCTGGTCAGGGTTCACGGTTCAAGGGCTAGGGACTACATGGATCATTTTTCTTTAGCTGCCTCTATTCCAAAATAAGTGTCAACTTTAGTAGTAGTACAACTTTGTAGTAAAGTTTGCACAAAGTTGAGAAACTTATTTTGGAACGGAGGGAGTACATATTTGCTATGATCTGTCAATCATTGAGATGCAATAGCATGCATCTTAGTCTCATTTGTATTTGATGAAATGTTGCAACGGGCAACCTTGGACGCAAGATACATGTAACAGAAGCTGGAAGCTTCATAGCATTGTACAAATTTATCTCGCTGATAAATTACAGTACGTACTATACTAGTACTTCCTCCGTTCCTAAATATAAGTTTTTGTGGAGATTTCACCATGAACCACATGCGGATGTATATAGATGCATTTTAAGTGTAGATTCATTCATTTTGTTCCGTATGTAGTGGAATCTCTACAAAGACTTATATCTACTAGTACTAGCTAGCCCCCACTAGTAGGAATCTCTATCCTCTCCTTGAGCCACGTCATCAAAATTGATGTAGCTGTTAGGTGAAGTAAATCAGTCCATAATAGCCGTCTAATCTTGACGTTGTGAGCCTCCGCACTAAGCCACATGCAAGCATGCAGAAATACAGTGCCATATGCATGTGAGTGGGTTTTAAATCACATCAACATGTCTGCATGCAAGCATGCACCGGTAGCATGCATGTAAGTGAGCTTTGAAGTCCCATTAACATGTCAAAAAGAAAAAATATAATCCCATTATGCAGTAGGAGTTGGCTGATCTTTTTTCCTTACGTGGGATGATCTAAATGATGATGGGAGTTTATTTAGTTTGGCTACCACATTTGTCATGCGCTTATAGAGTTTTTTTTGTTCTATGAAATCGATAATTTTGCACAGAGAGATATACCGCTGTTCCGCGCCAACACGCAGGGACTCATCTAGTAATATTTAGGAACGGAGGGAGTACTATGTAAAGAGTTAGGTGTCGCACGGTGATAGTGTGAGGTGGGCCATGTAATCACTGAGCCTGCGTGTTTTCACTGCTCTTGCACGCCTTCGCTGTAAGAATGGAGAAAATTGTAATCTAGTAGTAGTATACCTCCTTTCGCCGAAAGCGTGGGACATCCAGCAGTCCTACCACCTCAGTAATAAAGACCAATGAGCCGTCAAATCACATAGACCCAGCAGTAAGTTGGACGGACGAAGCAACCATCACTCTTGCGCTAGTGAGAGGTCGCGTCCGCTCTGCCCGGGCATGAATGCGGTGCCGATTCTTTGGAGCGGCGCTGACCGTTTCGGGCGGGAAGCACGCGCGGGCGATGGAGGGGCTTTGGGTGGGCCAGGCCGGTCAGGAGCGGGCGTGGCAGCTGTCCGCATGTCCCTACCGGACACGCCCGGAAACGAGAGGATGCACCGACTCTCGCGGCTAAAATCGTACACTACACAACATCTCTCTGTAGGAGTAGGTCGATCTGTCGCTCTCTCTAACACACACATGGTGTTAAACACACACACACACATGCACACGCACGCACTTTGGTCCTGTTGCACCTTCTAACGTGACTTATTACACCTAGACGGAGGGAGTAGTAAGTATACGAGATACGGTGGCACACTGACTTAAGTCGAATACAAGTGCCCAAAATTTGTGTGCATGTTATAATAAGGATTCACTTAAAATAGTACGTGAGCGAACAGAGGGATCAATTGGACAGTGCTCCCGAGCAGTAGCGATATGTGTGAGGTAAGATACACTGCTGGCGCTTTTATTTTTTCTTATTAATTTGTTTGTTTCACCCTCTGACTGGTGGGACCCAACGTACTATGTGGAGAGAGGTAAGGTGACTAAGGCTGCATTATTTCTGCACCACTGTGGATAGTCTTACCACCAAAGCCACACGACACGATTATGATTGAAATCCCAATGACTCCCACACACACAAAAAAACACGGCATGCTTGTCACATGAATGCAGGAATGTATAAAAGGTTAATTCCCTCTCGTTGAACATAACGGGAGGGTTGTGTAGCTGGTTAGCCTGTTCGCTCATCAAACTTGAGGTCTCGGGTTCGATAACTACACTTGAGCATAATTTGTGCCAGGAGGATTCTTTGACTGGTCAAAATGTTTTCTAGGGTTTGCACGCTTCACACTCTCTCTCTAGTATATATATACACGCTGGAGCCTCAGCGCTTGTAGTTGCTCTCTTCACACTCTCTCGCCCTCTCCCGCTGGAGCCTCAGCGCTTGTAGTTGCTCTCTTCACACTCTCTCGCCCTCTCCAGATCTAAACAAGACTTCGTTGGTCTCTCTCTCCCCTCACTGCTGCTCAAAGAGCCAGCAGGATCCGTCCGCCGGGAAGGGAAGGAGGCTTAACGTTGTCGCCGTCGGCGAGGGACTACCGGCACAGCTGTTCACTTTCCACCCAGCGGCGGCGCGGGAGGGCCTCCGACCCCTTCTTCTTCGCCGCCGTCCCATCGCCCACCGAACCACGCCCCAAGAACCTTAAGGTATAATTTACTTACTCCACATGCATTGCTCTAGCTGCATGTATACCATGAATCTAGGATGTGGTTCAAAGAGGAAAGGAGTGGGGGAAAGTAGTGGGAAAAGTTGTATATAGCATGAATCTAGGACGTGGTTCAAAGAGGAAATGAACGGGGAAAGTTGTATAGCATTAATCTAGGACGTGGTTCAAAGAGGAAAGGAATGGGGGGAAGTAGTGGGGAAAGTTGTATCGCATAAATCTAGGACGTGGTTCAAAGAGGAAAGGAAGGGGCAAAAGTACTAGTTCAAAAAGGAAAGGAAGGGACAAGGCTGTAGAGTTTGAGCAGGACTAGATTTGCTACGCTCACATAGGGAAAGGCGTCCAAAGATAACAAAACTAGGACCAACACAAACATGCTCCTTGGTTGTTTTTTCTTTGTTGCAACAGACTGTGCATGACCACAGTACATCGGTAGATGCACATGGTGCTGGTGCATCCACTGTCCCGTGCAACTTATTAGCTGTTGTTAATCTAAGGCCCTGTTTGGTTAAAAACTCCCTAGTCCCTACCTGCTGGGTTCCAGGGACTAAACATGGACTAGAGGTTATTAAATGACATGCTAAAATACCATGTTACCCCTAGTAATGAACTAATAGAGACAAGGTGCGATGCGTGGCAGGGGCAACTGTTGGAAAAAGTCCCAAAAAGACTCCCTCGGGGTCTTCTTTCTTTAGTCCCAAATGCCCACTTTTAGTCCCTAAAAGTCCCTCCTTTGGTTTAGATGGGACTGACACGGAGTTTTTTTAGTCCCTACACCAAAATGTCCCTGTAAACAAACACCCTCTAATAATGTCGTTGGAAAATTGATGCAATGCCACAGTTAAAAGCAAATTACATGTTTAACGAATTTTATTGTTAATATAATCTCTATCTTAATATTAATCAATGCCACCATTTGAGAAATGCTACTATCTTGCTTTCTTTCCCACTTAGATAAGGTAGATGCTTCTTTTTGTTGGCTTCTGTGTCATCCACCGTTATTGACCACTAATTGTTTCCTTTGCACCTCTGTGTAAATAGGGTTATCTGCTTCACCTCGTTGCCATTGTGACCTTTTGTTGCACTGCACAAAACACTTTTGTTTTAAGAGTGTTTTGTGCAGTTCAACCAAAATGTCACACCGACAACATTGCTTGATTGCTTGATCTTAGTGGAACTGCACAAGAGGAGATCTTACTTCCTATCCGTTAAGGCGAATTTGGTTCAGATCTTCTTCTTGTGAGTTGTTTGAATTCCGCATCATGAGAGGTCAGTACTAGCCTTCTTTCAGATGATTCTGCAGTGTGCATTCATATGTTGTGCTACTTGTACGATAATGTTGCTTGATTTTAGTGAACTGCACAAATGGAGACAAGACTTCCAATCTGTATGTGCACCGTAATATCCCATTGAGGTAAGATAAGGATATTTCACAACTGCTGGCCTGTATTTTGCCACTTTCATCAGAAAATTAAGTTTAGTACTATACTTGTGCTCCCTAATTGACATGCCAAATCTTACATTGAAGGAGAAGCTTGTTTGTTATTGAACCAAGTGATGAAGGGGAAGAACAAGGGGAAGAAAAACAAAAATCAACTCCCGGTGCTGTAATGAAGCACTGGAAAGGTGATGACACAAGTAATGATATAGTTTTGCATCTTAATTTATTGTTATGGCTGGAACGAGCAATTGTTTTGCCACTGATTTGATGCCACTCTTAATGTAATATGTAATTATCTCTACTTGTGCAAACAGGGATCTTCTTTGAAGATACCATATATTTTAGTGGAACTGCACAAGAAGATGTTGGAAACATTAAATTAATCGAGGAGTATATAGTAAGCATGGCCACCACCGTAGATAGCAACAGATGGTTCCGGAGAATTGCTTCATCTGTATGCTCTACACAATAAGCCTCCTGACAAAGGTTGGTACTCGCCCACTGATTTCATCCATATGACTGAGCTTTGTCATCTCTATTGGTGTTGTGCTACTGTTTAGATACTGTCATGAAAAAGTGATATTGTCCTTGAGAAGTGCTTCATCTGTTTTGTTTTAAATATTTCCTTTCCTTTTTTCGAGCAAACAGTGATGCTAGAATTTAGTAGTCCTCTTGTCTTTGCACAACAGGATCATCTTCCTCTGAAGAAGAATATGGAGTACGTGAAGTGACTAGTTCTGATTATGCCAGGATGAAGAAGCCCTGTGTCGTGGTTTTGTCACGGCAGATGTCCTCGTGAAAGGACTTAGTCGTGGAGCCATCGCAACGGGTTAGCTTGAAGAGGTTAAAGCGGCCACAGGGACGCAAGAGAGTTTATACTAGTTCGGCCCCTTCGATGAAGGTAAAAGCCTACGTCTAGTTGTGATGGAATTGATGGGGTTTCGATGACTGGGGAGCAAACAAGCTTTGCCTAAGTCTCGAGTTGTTATCCATTGTTCTGAACCGCCGCCGGGTCGTCCCCTTATATACACGGGTGACGCCCGTTGGTTCACAGAGTCCTAACACCGGTTCATATTCGTATCCGTGTTAGTCTCTCCTTATTCCTATCTTACACTACATGTTTACATACAGCTGCCGGTTTACAACTACAAGTCTTAAACCGACTACGGCCCTCAGGCCCTCATCTATCTTCTTGGGCTTTAACACTCTTGAGTTACTGATGAAGTTAACCCGACCCACATAGGCCGGTTTACGCCCAATAGTAATATTCCCAACATTAGGCCCCAGATTGATTTGAACGGGTTCATGTCAATCCTTAGCAAAATCTTCATCTTCAACATCTTCTCGTAGTTGCTGAACCGCCATGATGTCATCCTCTCTAATTGCTGTAAACCGAGGTGATGTCATCTGTCATAAAGAAAACATCCATGATATCTCCTTGTTTAATAAACTCACAACAACCGAGGCGACAGCTCCGCTTCCGAAATTTTTGGTCCCTGGATTCACGCGCCTGACACATGTCTTTTTGCCTTATAAATAGGGCCGAAGGGTCATTTCTTTTCTCCCCTTCGTGCCCTTCCTCTTCGTATTCCTCGTGTCGCCAGTCTCAGAGCTTCGCCGCCGCCGTCGTCTTCTGCATCGACTTTGGCCGCTGCATCAACCTGAGCGTACCAGAAAACTGCAGCGACCTTCCGCATCTTCCTCAGCTCTGGTAGGTCTTCTGCTCTTCTCAACATAGATCTATTCTAGGGTTTCGTGTTCTTGCTGCGTTCATCACCTGTTCATGTTCGTATGCTAGCTCCTGGATGCATCTGTGAACCCCTTCTCTGTGTAGTGATAACTTTTAGTATCCGCCTTTAGTTTCATGCCTAAAACCATAGATCTCACATATATTTCCGCCCATTGATTCAATACTGTTCTGCTTTGAGCTTTTGAATATTTTCCTTCTTTTCTGAACTTGCTTCATATCCATCGCTGTAGAGAAATCTTGTGAAATATGTTTCTGTACACTTACCCATCCGCAATCTCAACTGTTTCGATGCTTAGATCCGGCGGTTTAACCTGGTGTAGAAAAAATTAATAAACCGGTATATACCATTAGTCCCCTTGTTGAACCGCCAGATGCTGTTGCTTCATAAAACTCCGGTTTAGATAGAGCTATCTCCGGTTTAACATTGCACATACCAGTGTACTTTAATCAATGCATTCTTGAACCAGAATCACCTATCTTGTAGATTTCATCATGGCCAAGCAAGTATATGAGTGCAACTGGGTTCCTTCTCGCGTCACAGAGACTCAACTAAACAATTTAGTCCTGATCGACGCCTTAGGCAGCAAAGAAACCATCCATTGGAGGGTCCCTAGCAAAGAATGCCCTCCCACACCTCAAGAAGGAGAGGTCGTCGTTTTCGTAGATCACTTAGCCCGGGGCTTTAAACCGCCCGGTTCTAAATTTTACCGGGTTGTTTTAGCCAATTTTCAACTCCGCCCTCAAGACATTGGCCCCAACTCTGTTACAAACATGTGTCACTTCCAAGTGCTCCGTGAGGTGTTCTTTCAAGAGGAGCCCACAGTTGAGTTGTTCAGAGACTGCTTCCATCTAAACCGCCGCACTGATTTTACTGACGGTTCCAATACGGAATTGGGTGGTGTGGC
Organism: Triticum urartu; assembly: GCF_003073215.2. Lineage (NCBI taxonomy): Eukaryota > Viridiplantae > Streptophyta > Magnoliopsida > Poales > Poaceae > Triticum > Triticum urartu. Next base: position 86,430,060 of record NC_053026.1, read on the forward strand.
GATTCAGGAAAGGAAAGAGGTTACATACCCTCACGCCAAACTGCACAGCCACCCCAAAGAGTGGAATCAAACATGGTTCTATTGCAAAGACACCTCCCCTGCTGATGAAAATCCTTTGCCTGGCTTTCGTCTGGAGCGGCTTAGCAATACACACCCCTTTCCGCAAAGGTTGACTGCCAAAGAGAGAAGCAAATACGCTCCTCAACTATCCAAGCTCAGAGCCTTCATGGACAATGGTTTAACAGGGGTTGATCTCGCTCGCTGTTGGATATCGTGGAGCATACTGCCCCTTAGTCAGCGCTCCGGTTTATGTGCAAGTATACTGGCAGTGTTGATGACCCACTGCGACATGCTAACATCCAGCTCACCGACGAAGAAATCACAGAGGCTGTGAATAAAATGCTGAATGAACCAGAAGACATCTGTGCTCGAACCGGCCTGCTTCCCTTCTGTGCCACCGACAAACCGCCAGCTGTAAGAGTTTGATTTTTCTTTTTACTGAGCCTGTTACTGATATATCTGGTCATTGTTTAATATCAATGTTTGTTTAAATAGGGCAATGATCCGTTTTGGAGCAAGAAGCTTCCCCAGGAGAAGCCAGAAAAAACAGACAAACCGGAAAGACCAACCCGGCCAAAGACTAAAGTCGTGAAACGGCCTGCTCATAAGAAGAAACCTACTGCATCTTCTGATCCGGCCGCTGATGATGATGTGGGTAATCCGGACCTTGAGGTAGAGCTTGACTCACTTGGCTTATTTTTCACATGCCTTATTGATGATGACATTTGTCAGGATGATGTCGAAACCAGCCATGCTGATGCTGCAGAGGTAATTACCCTCTCTTCCGATTCAAATCCTTTGCCTTCGCTAAAAATCCGTCAGGCAAACCGGAAGGTTAAATTTTCTCATCCTCTTGCTTACTTGGATCCCAAATTTCTTATGAAGACCCAACAGCACGAAGCTCGCCGCACAACCCGGCACAGCGGCCAGGTAGTTACGTTCGCCGGTTTACCGAATAGTCCGGTTCGGAAACGCCGTTCAAAGGTCTCTAATTTGCTTGTCAGTGCTTGTCCTAAAGCGGGCTGTTTTCGTCAACCTCTTAATCCATCTGACTCCAATTATCAGGTTACTTCCCACTCATCCTCTGGCGAGTCATCGGCTACTCAGCTGCCACCGCTCAAAACGGTGCTTGGGTAAGCTATACTTATCATAATATTTCTGGTACATCACCTTGGAACATATGTTGTATTTGACTTTGTTATTCCTTTCAGGGCCAAGCCTAGGCCGAGCAAGAAGGCTCGCCTGGATAAAGCAGCCAAGGAAGACGCCGTCCCTGAACCGGGTAAAACACCAGATCTTGAAGCGACTATTCATGAAGATATACCCAATGATCCACCACAGTAGGATGATGATTTTATTGCTGAAGAAAGGCCTATTGACACCTCAGGCCCTGTCAACCAGCCCACAAGCCCCATCCGGATTGAGAAATCCACCAGTCCATCAAAGCCTACTGATAAACCAATGGCCCCAGCGCAAACCGGCGATGCCAAGGATGATGAGGTTGTCATTACTGGCATTGGTCGCACAGAGCCAGGCAATCCCGTTGCTTTATCCAGACACACTGCCAAGGAAGAATTTGCTGCCATTGGCAAGGGAAAATGGAATGCCGATCTGACAACTATGCCACTCTGAACGCCCAAGATCTCCATTCTGGCTATCTGAACCGGCTATACACCAGCCGTGACTATGAAGTTGGTCTGGTTAATATGATGAAAGAGAAATATGAGGTAACTTCCATATGCTTATCTGCGTATGTACTTCAATCTGTCAACTCTCCTAGCCCCCAAGGGCCGGTTTAGAATCTTCATTCAAACCGGGACTTGCTAATATAAATCCCAATGCTTCGTAATTCGCTGATGTAGCCCCCAAGGGCCGGTTCAACTTAGTGTAGTTAAACCGGGACTTTAAGTAATTGAGATCGCAGCATCAGAATTTATTCGAGCAAATAGCCATTAGCCCCCAAGTGCCATGTTGAATACTTGTATTGATCTTGGGACTTTATAATCAAGTGAAAGATAAAGATCAAATAGGCATTAGCCCCCAAGGGCCAAGTGCATAACTTGTTATGTGGTTGGTAGTTCAATTCTTGCACTGCTTGCTGAATCATATAACTGTCTGTATGCAGGCTGAGCTGAAGACAAAAGAAAACCAAGTCGCCGATCTCCAAGAAAATCTGAAGTCCCAACAGACTGAAACCTCAAAAGCAAAAGAGAAGTTGACCAGCGCCTTAAGCGTCATGGAACAGCTTAAGGAGGACTTCAAGAAAGAGTGGGCGGGCTGGGCTACTGAGAAGGCCAATTTGACTAAGCGAGTTGAAAATGCCGAAGCCGCACTTAAACCGGTGGTAGATGAACTGACCGGCGTAAAGTGTCAAGTGCATGCCATGACTGCCGCCATCTTTGGTAAGATTTCTTGACTTCTGTAGTAACTTGGCCTTCTTATGATGTGTCCGGTTTGGGAATCCTTTGTAATGTTGTAGGGACACGCATTGGTCACTTGGGGTCAGATGTGCGGAAGTTGTTGAAGGCTGCCTACACATTGACAGAACAATTGTATACTGGCGTGCAACGGATCATCTCAACTGCGTCCCACAACAGCCCAGCGCCCACCTTGATTCAAGACACCCTGAAAAGACTGTCTATGCTTCCTTCTCAGGTTGAAGAGCTGAAAAAATCTACTGCTCGAACCGGTGCTATCAATGCCTTAATCCGGGCAAAAGCGTGGGTGCCAGATTTTGATCTTGTTGAAGCGGCTCAAGGCTACCCCCACTTGAAGGAAGATGGCTCAGAATTCAATGAGGAGGAGCTGAGAGCGATAAACCGGGAGGTGCGCCCTCTAGCTTGCCAATTGGTGGAAGAGGCAGACTTGTCTCATTAACAAGCCCAATATGACAACCAGAACAAACGAGTGGCTGCACCAATTCCTGAAGCGGAGAATCTGATCCCTCCAATTCGTAAGCATACTTACGCTCCTGATATTGAATCGTCGTTGTTGATCCATGATGAAGCTGTCTTTCAAGCCTTAATGGGAATCGACTGGACAACTGTTGATTTCCAGCCACTGGGTAGGGAAGCTGAAGTTGAAGCGGCGCGGGATGACCCACAACCATCAGGCCAGGCTGGTGACCAAGCTTGAACCGGAAGCCGGTTTAAACTGCTTCTCCTTTGCGAAAAAACAATGATCTTATTTTGGGCACCGTGTTGCCTTGTAATAGGCTAGCCGATACTCTTGATTTTGATATGCCTTCGTGCATAAATACTGCAACTTGTTCTTCCTTTGGGTGATGAACTTTCCAAAGTATTTTCTGCCATCGTTGGGCATGAAGTTGGCTTGGCCAATCTTGAAGCGGAGGTTTATAAACCCACACTGTTGGAGGAGATAGCAGCTCCTGTATATAATGTCGGTTTAACATGTAAACCGTGCCCGGTTATAATAAAACACCGTGTTACTCCGTAATAAGATGTTAATAAAAAATCAAACCGGGCAAATAGTCTCTGGATTAAAAATGGACCGTGTTCCGTCAATTGACAGTTTGAACCGGTTTAAAACTTTGTCGGTTTAAAAACGCAACAAAAAGAAAGAAATATCTATCAAAGAAAATTGTGAACCAAAGGCAATGATAAAACCGTTTGCAAAAAGAGGCTTATTTGAGCCGATCAGATGGCGTTACCATGGTCAGACACGACCAAGCTCCCGATAGGTGTAGCTATGGTTGAAGTCAGCCAGGTCCCCAAATGAAACCGTGCATTTATGCCGATCAAGAGGCGTGGCAATGGTTCGGGTTCGACCAAGCCCCCAAGTGATTCTGTGGCCTTAGGCCGATCAAGAGGCGTGACTGGTTCAGACTTGACCATGTCCCCAAGTGATCTGGTGGCTTTCGCCTATCAAAAGGTGTTGCATTGGTTCGGATACGACCAAGCCCCCGAGTGATATTACATGATGCTTTGAAAAGCTAACTCAAGGGGTAAACCGGAGGCCGTTTTAGAACAACTCCGTGTAACCACACATGATGTAAAAGAACAGATACCCCGCTTTAGCTGAGGTTCCGGTTTATTATATTAATCATAATATATACATCATCGTAATATGTACATAAGTAGAGCCAATGGCTCAGGTATAGTAAGGCCGAAGATGAGCTATGTTCCACGGCCTATTGGTCTCCTCCTCTGATGTACGTGAGTCTTTATGCTCTCGAATATCGATCAGATAGTATGACCCATTGTGCAGATTCTTGCTGACCATGAAAGGTCCCTCCCAAGGTGGGGATAACTTATGCATATCAGTCTGATCTTGGATGAGTCGAAGCACCAAATCTCCCTCTTGAAAGGTTCTGGTTCTAACTCGGCGACTGTGATAACGACGAAGATCCTGTTGGTAAATCGCCGAGCGAGCAGCTGCTATGTCACGCTCTTCATCCAACCGGTCCAAAGCATCTTGCCGTGCTATCTCGTTGTCCGCTTCAACATAAGCTGCCACACAAGGTGAATCATGACGGATATCACTAGGGAGAACCGCCTCCGCTCCATAGACCATGAAGAATGGTGTGTATCCTGTTGATCTATTGGGTGTGGTATTGATGCTCCATAACACAGATGGTAACTCTTCTACCCAACAACCCGGTGTTCTCTGCAAAGGAACCATAAGCCGGGGCTTGATGCCTCTCAAGATCTCTTGATTAGCCCTTTCTGCTTGACCATTGGACTATGGGTGCGCTACGGATGAAACATCAAGCCGGATGTGCTCCCGTTCGCAGAACTCCTTCATGGCACCCTTGGACAAATTGGTACCATTATCTGTGATGATACTGTGTGGAAAGCCAAACCAGAAAATCACTTTTTTGATGAACTGAACCGTCATGGCTGCATCACACTTGCTAACAGGTTCTGCCTCCACCCACTTTGTAAACTTGTCAACCGCCACCAGGAGGTGGGTCTTCTTATCTTTGGACCTTTTGAAAGGCCCAACCATATCCAGCCCCCAAGTCGCAAACGGCCAAGTAATTGGAATCATTCTCAATTCTTGAGCCGGCACATGAGCACGTCTTGAAAACTTTTGGCAACCGTCACATCGTCTGACTAGATCCTCCGCATCAGCATGAGCTGTTAACTAATAGAAGCCATGGCGGAATGCTTTAGCCACCAAAGATTTTGAACCGGCGTGGTGACCACAATCTCCTTCGTGGATCTCACGCAAAATTTCAAAGCCTTCTTCAGGAGACACACAGCATTGAAACGCCCCTGATACACTGCAATGATGCAACTCGTCATTGACAATAGTCATGGACTTGGACCGTCGGATTATCTGTCGGGCCAGAGTCTCATCCTCTGGTAACTCGCCCCGGTTCATGTACGCTAGGTAAGGAAGCGTCCAATCCAGAATGACATGAAGAGCTGCCACCAATTGAGCCTCCGAATCAGGAATAGCCAAATCCGCTTCACCAAGGAGCTTGACCGACGGGTTGTGCAACACATCCAGAAAAACATTGGGTGGGACCGGTTTGCGCTGAGAGCCCAGCCGTCTTGAAGCGTCCGCCGCTTCATTCTTTCGTCGGTCCACGTGGTCCACCTGATAGCCTTTAAAGTGACCTGCAACAATATCCACCTCACGACGATATGCTGCCATGAGTGGGTCCTTGGAATCCCAAGTGCCAGACACTTGTTGAGCCACGGGGTTCGAGTCACCGAAGCACTTAACTCGACTTAGATTCATCTCCTTAGCCATCCGGAGACCATGGAGCAAGGCTTCATACTCAGCTGCATTGTTAGTACAAGGGAACATTAAGCGGAGAACGTAACAAAACTTATCACCTCGTGGGGAAGTTAATACGACTCCAGCCCCCGAGCCTTCCAATTGCCTGGATCCGTCAAAATGGATGGTCCAATATGTGTGATCCGGCTTTTCTTCAGGTGCTTGCAGTTCCGTCCAATCATTGATGAAATCAACAAGTGCTTGAGACTTAACCGCCGTCTGAGGCACATACTTCAACCCATGCGGCCCAAGCTCTATAGCCCACTTGGCAATCCGGCCAGTCGCTTCCCGGTTCTGGATGATATCCCCCAAGGGAGCAGAACTGACCACTGTAATGGGGTACCCTTGGAAGTATTGCTTAAGCTTCCGGCTTGCCATAAAGACTCCATATACCAGCTTCTGCCAATGCGGATACCTTTGCTTGGACTCAATGAGTACCTCACTGATATAATAAACCGGACGTTGAACCGGATGCTCCTTGCCTGCCTCTTTTCGCTCCACCACAATAGCCACACTGACCACACGAGCATTAGCAGCAACATATAGCAGCAACGGCTCCTTGTCAATGGGAGCGGCGAGCACAGGCGGATTGGCCAATTGCCGCTTTAAGTCCTCAGATGCTTTATCAGCAGCAGAACTCCAGACGAATTGATCCGTCTTCTTCAACATCTGATACAAAGGGATTGCCTTCTCACCAAGACGACTGATAAATCGGCTTAACGCGGCAATCCGGCCTGCCAGGCGTTGAACATCATTGATACACTTCGGCTTAGCCAGGGAGGTGATGGCTGTGATCTTCTCCGGATTAGCCTTGGTTCCCCTGTTGGACACCAGAAAACCCAATAACTTGCCTGCCGGTACACCAAAGACACACTTGGCCGGATTAAGCATCATCTTGTACGTCCTCAGGTTATCAAAGGTTTCCTTCAAGTCGTCAACCAGAGTCTCCTTCTCCCTTGACTTAACCATGATATCATCCACGTAAGCATGTACATTACGGCCAATCTGCTTGTGAAGACAATTTTGTACACACCGTTGATAAGTTGCCTGGGCACTCTTGAGCCCAAAGGGCATAGACACATAGCAGAAGGCTCCAAAGGGAGTTATGAATGTCGTCTTCTCCTGGTCCTTAACTGCCATTTTGATCTAATGATAGCCAGAATATGCATCCAAAAAAACTCAAACGCTCACAACCCGCCGTAGCATCAATAATTTGATCAATATGGGGGAGGGCAAAAGGATCTGCTGGACAAGCCTTATTAAGATCTGTGTAATCCACACACATGCGCCAGGTGCCGTTTTTCTTAAGGACCAGCACCGGATTGGCAAGCCACTCAGGGTGGAAAACTTCGATAATAAAGCTAGCTGCTAAGAGCCTGGCTACCTCTTCTCCAATCGCTTTGCGTCTTTCTTCGTTAAAACGGCGGAGGAACTGTTTCACCGGTTTGTATTTAGGATCCACATTAAGGGTGTGCTCAGCAAGTTGCCTCGGTACACCTGGCATGTCAGAGGGCTTCCATGCAAAAATGTCCCGATTCTCACGGATGAACTCGATGAGCGCGCTTTCCTGTTTCGGATCCAAATTGGCACTGATGCTGAACTGCTTGGACGAATCGCCAGGCACGAAGTCAACAAGCTTAGTTTCAGCTGCCGATTTGAACTTCAGGGCCGGATCATGCTCCGTAGTTGGCTTCTTTAATGGAGTCATGTTCGCCGGATCAACATTGTCCTTATAATACTTCAGCTCCTCGGTGGCACAAACCGACTCTGCGTAGGCCGCATCTCCTTCCTCGCACTCCAAAGCGATTTTACGGCTTCCGTGAACCGTTATTGTCCCCTTGTGACCCGGCATCTTGAGCTGCAAATACACATAACAGGGCCGTGCCATAAACTTGGCGTAGGCCGGTCGCCCAAACAGGGCGTGATATGGACTTTGGATTTTCACCACTTCAAACGTCAATGTTTCTGACCTGGAATCATGATCATCTCCAAAGGCCACTTCCAGAGCTATCTTACCAATAGGATATGCTGACTTGCCAGGTACCACACCGTGGAACACCGTATTGGACGGTTTGAGATTTTTATCTGTTAGTCCCATACGACGGAAGGTCTCATAGTACAATATATTAATGCTGCTCCCTCCATCCATGAGCACCTTGGTGAACTTGTAACCTCCCACCTGAGGCGCCACCACCAGAGCCAACTGACCCGGATTATCAACCTGGGGAGGGTGATCCTCTCTGCTCCATATGATTGCTGTTCAGACCAGCGTAGATAACGGGGCACGGCCGGTTCAACAGAGTTGACTGCCCGCCTCTGAACCTTCTGGTCTCGCTTGTCCAAGCTAGTGGTGAAGACATGGTATTGCCCAGTATTCAACTGCTTTGGGTTGCTCTGGTAACCCGACTGTTGCTGCTGCTGGTTGTAACCACCCTGGTTGTTTTGATTATTGTGATTGTTATGTCCGCCCGGATTACCATTAAATCCTGAACCGGAATTTCCTCCGCCGTATCCTGGCCCGGATCCTGAGCCACCGCCGGAGCCGTGATCATACCGGAAAGCATTAGAATTCTTGAACTCTTGCATAATGTAGCAATCCTTCCAAAGGTGGTTTGCTGGCACCTCCTTCGTCACATGTCTTGGACAGGGCTGGTTCAGTAGATAATTTAGGCGGTCCGGGTTAGGGTTGGGTGCCCCACTGCGATTTGGCGGTTTACCCTTGCGTCGCTGGCCCTTGTCCTGCGCGTTGGTATTAGCCACAAAGTCCATGTTACCATCCGCTTTATGCTTGCCTCCGCTACCATTGCCTGCCGAGTGATGCTGCTGACCTTTGGAGTTGTTGTTCCTCTTTCCCTTCCCTGCTTTGTCATCATCAGATTCGGGATCCTTGATACTATCAGAATCAGCATATTTTACCAAAGCAGCCATGAGGGTCCCCATGTCAGTGCAATGGCGCTTCATCCGTCCCAACTTCAGCTTTAGGGGCCCAAACCGGCAGTTGCCTTCTAGGGTTATGACTGCAGTGTCAGCGTTGATGCGGTCTGATGAATGCAACACTTGTGAGACCCGGCGCACCCAATGAGTCATTGATTCTCCTTCCTCCTGGACACAGGCAGCTAAGTCCACTATCGATGTAGGCTGCTTACATGTATCCTTGAAATTACTGATAAACCGGGCTCGTAATTGGGCCCATGAACTGATAGAATTGGCCGGCAAGCTTTTTAGCCAAGTACGGGCCGTTCCTTCGAGCATGATGGTGAAGTATTTTGCACATGCCACATCATCCACATCGAGCATCTCCATGGCCATCTCATAGCTCTCCACCCATGTCTCTAGAGGTTGATCCGCCGTGTAATTTGGTACCTTGCGCGGGCCTTTGAAATCCTTGGGCAGGCGCACATTGCGTAAAGCGGGGACAAGGCAAGGCACCCCCAAAGAACTAGAAGTAACACCAGGTTCGATCGAGATAGTTGGACGAACCGGCGTAAGCTGCCGAGCCTGATACTGTGCGGCTAACTCGGCCTCCCTGCGCGCTCGGGCCCGGTCCACCACTTCCTGAGCGTTATCAGCACCACCCGCCGGGTTGTTGCCGCGGGGTGCTCCACGTCGCTCATTACTTGACACTGCCGGTTCATCCATATGCCTGCTATAGCTCCAGCTTGGATGAGGGGTCGAGTGGATCCGGTCGCGACTGTACGAGTATGCTTCCTATTGGACCAAAGCTCTCCTAAGAAGCTCCTTGACCCGTCGCGTCTCTACCGCCTACGGCGAGTTACCTTCAATTGGAATGGCCTCCAGCCGTGCAGCAGCGACAACGAGATTGTCCATCGGTTTGGAGTAGTGACCCGGAGGTGTTGAAACAGCCTGAGGTATAACAGTGTTTTGACGAGGCAGATCCATCAGACGGGGCTGAACCGGCGCACCGGTCCCAGGAGCTTCCGCCCGGTTTACCTCCAGCGGATTATTGGTTCCTGCTCCTAGGGTGTTGAAAAGGTCTTTGGCCTCGAAAACTGAAGGCAAACGGGATCGGTACTTCCTCTTCATGACTTCATGCGACGCGTTCTGGTCCAACATGAGCCTATAGGCTTGTGCGTCTAAAGCGGCCCGTTCTGCGGTCATCCTGGCATCCTCAGCTACCAGGTCCGCCTTGGCCTGGGTGAACTGTTCCCTCACCTTTGCAATCTCCGTGTTGTGGACGTCCTGATCCGCCGGGTTAGCTTCTGCCATAAGCACAGCCAATGCATCAAATAGATCTGATAGAGCTTGAGCCGGCGGGCGTATAGAGCCTCCTACCCCGGCAGCCGTCGCCGCTACTGAACCGAAGGTTATTGGCACAGCGGTCGAAGAATGAAGCGCTGCTTGTGTGCCGTCCATGAATATTCCAACTCGGTTGGGTAGATCAGAGGGGTCCGGAATACTGTCGCCATCGGAACAGCCCCCAATCCGGCCATCTTGTAGCTGATATAGAGATTCGGTTTCTCCGGTTGATGACTCGTCGCCGGAATAAACGACGGTCTCGCCACGAGATTCCGATCCATCCTCATAACTTCCTCCATGGATGACTCCCACGAAAGCACGCTTCACGGCCGGTTTAACCCGGGCGGATCGCGCACGCTGAGCCGTTTCGACGGGGTCGGTGCAGATGTCCGGCTCAGGGCCCGGTTCACCGATCTTGCCGATGAAAACGTGTATGCCACCAAAGGGGACCCGGTACCCGTACTCAACTGAGCCGGCCTCGGGGCCCCAGCCTGCATCGTCGATGTAGAGCTTGCCGCGACGACTCTTAGTCATCGGGCCCACAGCATAGCCCTCGAGTCCTTCAAAGCGGCCCTCCAAGAACTTGAAACCATCGTGCGATAGCCCCACTGTGGGCGCCAACTGTCGTGGTTTTGTCACGGCAGATGTCCTCGTGAAAGGACTTAGTCGTGGAGCCATCGCAACGGGTTAGCTTCAAGAGGTTAAAGCGGACACAGGGACGCAAGAGAGTTTATACTAGTTCGGCCCCTTCGATGAAGGTAAAAGCCTATGTCTAGTTGTGATGGAATTGATGGGGTTTCGATGACTGGGGAGCAAACAAGCTTCGCCTAAGTCCCGAGTTGTTGTCCGTTGTTCTGAACCACCGCCAGGTCGTCCCCTTATATACACGGGTGACGCCCGTCGGTTCACAGAGTCCTAACACCGGTTCATATTCGTATCCGGGTTAGTCTCTCCTTATTCCTATCTTACACTACAAGTTTACATACAGATGCCGGTTTACAGCTACAAGTCTTAAACCGACTACGGGCCTCAGGCCCTCATCTATCTTCTTGGGCTTTAACACTCTTGAGTTACTGATAAAGTTAACCCGGCCCACATAGGCCGGTTTACGCCCAATAGTAATATTCCCAACACCCTGCCTATCTTATCATCAGAAGGAGCAGTTCAAGGATGGTTACATTACTCCCCACAAGACCAAACTAACTTCAGCTTAGAAGGACTGACAAAATCTCCATTTTTTGCTGTGATGCGTGAGTACAATGTTGTTCTAGGATTCTTTCTGGTGAGTTCCATTTTTCTAAAAGTGTGCTATACATGGACCATGTATGTGCCTATTGAAACTGTCAATTCATAGTACAGTTTGCTCTATACTAATCACTTTTTTGTATTTGTGCAAAAAGGGGTGCTCAGCTTGATTTCAATGGGAATTGCACAAAATGTTCATGAATACATTGAATCATTCATTTCCACCACAAGAAAGGAGGTGTCGATAAGTTCAAGGCGTTGCAACATATAAGGGAGAAATCATACAAGCTACGCGCGAATTTGGTTGATTTTGGTGGAACTGCACAAAAAGAACAGCTGGTTTATTTAGCACGAGGTGCCATGTCAATGTCCGAACTGATGGCAAACCCTGCCCATTCCACAATCATAGGCATTTGATATTTTGGAATGGGACAACCTTGTCAAATTTTGCTCATTGATTTTAGCAAGACATGCGTTTGATATTTTCAAATGGGACGCCCTTTGCTGCCAGCAGCGTCGATCAATTTTTTCTTTATTTTTAGTTGTGAAGTAAATATTGCCTCTGACATGTGAGTCGCTGAGATGCATAATCATCGATTCTTTTGAATGTTCTCTATGAATTGTCAGTCCTGTGTGTTTGATTGCAATGTACAGAAATGCTAAAAAGCTGCTCAAACTCTTTGTACTCCTTCTGTTCCTTTTTACTTCGCACATTCCGAAAGTGCATACTTTTTTGTATAAGATTGGTCAAAGTAGAGATACTTTGGCTGCAGACAAAACTTGTATGCAGACTAGAAAGGACCGGAGGGAGTACAAGTGAAACTGCTGCAAACGAGGTGATCACCCTGGGAATAATGCTAGTACGTATTGTTTTGGATGTTCATCCAATGCCAGTGATACAGGAATTCGAACTAATCGAAATAAATTCATTCATACATGGTCGGATTTCATATAAACATGCCAGATTTCATTACATTTCATACATTCTTCAACTAAAAAGGGGTGCGTTGGAGATATAATTAATTAACCGAAGCTACCCACCTGTGTCCCACTGAGCCGAACAGAAGCTTCAGTGACTTAACTGCATGTGCAGTTGCATAACTGACATCTGGCCTGTTGGGCCCATGTGTCAGTCAGCCAACTGCACCAGCAGTTAAGTAGAAGCAGCGTTATTCTCCAGCAGAACTCCCCGACTCAACGTCGCCGCCAAGAAGCTAACCGGCCATCAATGGTCAACCCGCCTAGCTTGGCTTCAACAGGAGGGTAGCAGCGGTTGCCTTACTTGGACCCGAGCGGCGGCGACCTACCGTGTTCTACTCTTCCTCGTTTTCTGTGTGACACTGCCTCGTTGGCAGCGGGGCGGGGCCTTGGCGGAGCCGGCGATGTCCTATGTCTCATTGCCGGCAGGCGGCGCCTCAGCAGAGCGGTGGAAATCCTCCCCCGCGTTGCCGGCAGGGTGGGGCCTCGGCTGAGCCGGCGATGTCCTCTGCCTCGTTGTTGGTGGGGCGGGGCCTCGGCGGAGCCGGCGGTGTCCTCTGCCTCGTTGTTGGCGCCGCGGGGCCTCGGCGGAGCAGGGCCTCGTCGACGCCAGCGGAGCAGGGACTCGTCGGAGCCGGCATTGTCCTCTGCCTCGTCCTCGGTCTCGCCAAACAGCGCCTCGCCCGCTTCATCGCCCTCTTTGCTAGCCTCTTTGTAGGCGGCCGCAGCCTCCGCCACCTGCATGCGGTACCGCCAGCGCTCGAGGCGGCCCTTACGGGCGGAGCAGTACGAGTCGAGCAGCGCCTCCTGCTCCGCCCGCTCCGCGGTGATCTGCTCCTTCGCCTGCAGGTGCTCCTAGAGGAGATGGTGGTTGTAGGCGGCGTCGGCCTGCGCCTCCTGGAACTGCTCCTGACGCATCTGCCTCACACTGTCCATATATTGGGCACGGGCCTCACCGATGATCATGGGGCAATGCACCGGCGAGGATGGTGCGGAGGAGGGGGTTGGTGTCGGATCGTCGACTACCATGTTCTCCATTGGGATGTCGTCGTCCTCCGTTTGTCTGCCGGCCAGCCGGTCGGCAGCAATTGCTGCCATCTCCTTGTGGCCCGTCGTCCGCCCGTCTCGAAGAGCGCTGGAGCGCGAGGAAGCCATGGTGGGTAGTAGTGGTGTGGACAGGAGAAAGGGAATGGATGCGGATGACTGCGACTATGGCCGGCGCAACAGTTTATATAGCAATGGTGGGCGGGCGGAGGGACGGACGTGTGGCGTCGGAGTAGCCGTCTCGGCAACCGTGTATCATTAATGTGGGCGGCAGATGGACGGATGGACGGCACTTGTGTCGTTTGAAGGCGGAGCAATCGCCTGCACCGGGAAGCGGGGCGGGCGGCGCTGACTGTTTTGGGCGGAAAGCGCGCGCGGGCGAGGAGATGACTTTACTTGGAGAGGATGAGAATGGGGATCCACTAGGTCCATAGCCCCACGTACGCAAGTGCCTCCTTATTATATATATATATGTATGTATGTATAAAACTATACTCCCTCCGTCTAGGTGAATAAGTCGTATTAGAAGGTGCATCATGACCTAGGTGCAAGCAGATTGGTGGAAAACAAGAATATTTCTCTCTTCTAAACACAATATTTAATCACAGCAATTAAGAGGATGCCTTATTAGCTACCCATGCAGGCCATCGTAATTCATAGCATGCAAGGCGCTTTTATTTCTTGCCTAATAACGCATGGACGTGTTGCATGCATTGGTCCTTGCCCGAGCAAAAAAAGGGAGGAAAGGGGTTTCCATGGGAGACAACGAGGCAGAGGTGGAAGCGCTCGCTGGAGTAATTTATTTTGCTTTCCCCTGGTTTCCTGACATCACGGTCCCACACCATTGTCAACCTATGTAGTAGTCAATAAATGAGAGAATTGCACAAGAAGCGGCCGACAGCTGGGACCAAGCAGCTCGAGCAGTATTTGTGTTTTTGAGGTGTGAGCACTGCAGAGTTTTTCGATGTTTAGCCCAGATATTAATTTTTCTCCTCTGAACAACAATGAAAACATCGCTGCAGGTATTAACTGGGCGGGCTGTGGCCCGTCTAGCCCAGGCCAGATATCCAGCCTAGATATTAATTTTTTTCAAGCTGAAAATGGCTAACCCAGCTATACTTTTTTAGGAATACCCAGGTGTCGGTGTTCTGGGAACGGGGGTCCCCAGACTTGCCTGCCTGCGTCCTGTGGCGTGGCTCAAAGGGGGGCCCAGCACGGCCCATCTTCATCAACACAGACTTAAGACCCTCGCGAGGGGCCAAGCCTCGCGGGGCGGACGACGCGGAGCTTCCTCAGGCACGGCCTCACCAGGCTGGCTCGCGAGGAGGCGGAGAGATCAAGGCGGGGTACCTCACGAGGAGCCCGTGACGCAAGCCATGACGACCAAGGGCACCAGGCGGGCGCCAGCCCGTGCAGTGTCCTCCTTTCCCCTTTGGTGCAAAGGGGGCAAGCGCAGCCGTGGAGTACCGAGGCATCAGGCAAAGGTTGCCATTTCGGTGCAACAAAACCAAGACCAGGAGGACTGCAGGACGGAGGTCATCGTGGAGCCCAAGACGGCGTCACCACCAGAGCTTTGTGCAGGCGAGGACCAACTTTAGTCAGGATAAGTGTACTAGATGTTCCCCTTCAAAATGGCCAATTGTTGGCGCCCTTCCCGCTCAATATTTGGGAAGAAGCCCAGGGCCTTTGCATATAAATAGGACCGGCCACCCACAGGGTAGGGGGGATCGGACCGAAATAAGAGAGAGAGAAGGGTGACTGAACTCCTCCTAGCAGTTCGTCCCCCCCCCAGAAAAGAACAGACCCTCGCGAGGCTGTTCTTCCTTGTATTGTTCATCATCATCAGCCCAAGAGGCAATCCACCACACCACACACTAGAGTAGGGTATTACACCACAACGGTGGCCCGAACCAGTATAAACCCTGTGTCCCTTGTGTTGTTCTTTCCATAGCTTAGATCTTAGCCAGGCGGAGGGGTGCAGGTAGGTAGAAGGCGAAATCTCCGCGCGCACCCCAGTGTTCGAACCTCAAGGGTCTGCCAGAACCCGAAATCCGACATTTGGCGCGCCAGGTAGGGGTGCACCGGAGTTTTCCCTTCCGCCACCACCACAACCTGCCTCACGATGAGTAGCGCGTCGCCTGCTCCGGCCGCCGGTGCCAGCACGGGGGCCAGGGGGCTCCAAGCCCTGGTCACAGCCCTGCAACGGGTACGGTGACCGGACAAGTTCAAGCCAACGACGCCGCCGCGCTACGGTGGCGCGACTGATCCGCTGGCCTTCTTGCTGGCGTACGAGGAGGCCAACCTCGAAGCTGGAGGTGACGATAGGGTCATGGCCAACTGGCTCCCCATGGCCCTCACTGGCGCTCCGCGCGCATGGATGCTCCACCTGCCGGCAGCCTCCGTGGCCTCTTGGGAAGAGCCCCGCTGCCTCTTCCCCGCCCATCACGCTACACCAACACCCTCGGTCGTCGCGGCCCTCCTGGGCGGCTCGCAGGCGCCGCCTACAAGTCACCACGTCAAGCCGTTCATCCGCCGGGTCAGCACCACTTCCATGCGGCAGGGGGCTCTCCCGGACCAGGCGGCGCCCAAGGACGGCCTGACCTTCAGCTCGGAGGACCACCCCTCCAACTCGGCCTGCTCGGGTGCGCTCCCCATGCTATGCACCCCCACCATCTGCCAGGTGGCTGTCACCAGAACTCTCATTGATGGTGGTGCGGGCCTCAGCGTGCTCTCGGTCGAGGCCTTCAACCTCCTCTGCATACCCCCGGAACTGCTGCAACCCAGCCGGCCCTTCTCAGGCGTTGGGGGTGGATCATCCAGCTCCTTGGGACAGATCCGGTTCCCAGTAACCTTCGGCACCTACAGCAACTTCCGCACGGAGCTGGTCGACTTCGACATCGCCCCCATCGGCCTCCCCTACAACGCCATCCTCGGCTACCCAGCGCTGGCCCAGTTCATGGCCTCGACGCACCCGGTGTACAACCTCATGAAGATGCCTAGGAGCAGCGGTGTCCTCACCGTGCATGGGGACACCGGAGACGTGCTGCGGGTGCTCAAGCTCGCCTTCAAGATGGCGGCGTCGGCACAGCCCGCCGACTCGGAGACCCCCGAGCCCAAGGGGGCTGCACCCGCCAAGAAGAAACAGTTGTTCACCCAAGACAAGGCAGAAACCAAGCAGATACCCGTCGATGAGGACGGGTCCACCAACGCCACTTTCACCATAGGCGCCAACCACGAACCCGAGCAAGAGGAGGCCCTGGTCGGGTTCCTGCACGCAAACAAGAAGGTATTCGCTTGGGAGCCTGACCAGTTGGCGGGGATCCCTAGGAGTGTAATCGAGCATCACCTCAACGTGTGCCCCAACGTGCGCCCTGTGAAGCAGAAGGCAAGGCGGCAGTCCACAGAAAAGCAGGCCTTTATCGTCCAAGAGACCCGCAAATTAGAAGCCGCTGGGGTCATTCGCGAGGTCCGATACCCGGATTGGTTGGGCAACCCTGTCGTTGTGCCAAAGAAGGGAGGGAAGGAGCGCATGTGTGTCGACTTCACCAACCTCAACAAGGCATGCCCGCAAGATCCGTTCCCGCTCCCCCGCATCGACCAGATCGTCGATTCCACCGCGGAATGCGACCTGCTATGCTTCTTGGATGCCTTCTCCGGGTATCACCAGATCAAGATGGCGGTAGAGGACGTCGAAAAGACAGCCTTCCTAACCCCGTGTGGGGTGTACTGCTACACATGCATGCCATTCGGGTTGCGTAACGCAGGGGCGACCTTTCTGCGGCTGATGCACATCACCTTGGGCCCGCAACTCGGGAAGAATGTTGAGGCTTACGTTGATGACATTATGGTAAAGTCTCAGGAGGCCAGGACCCTGATACAAGACCTGGAGGAGACCTTCGCGAGCCTCAATGTAGTGAACCTACGGCTCAACCCAGAGAAGTGTGTGTTCGGAGTCCCCTCGGGCAAGCTCTTGGGTTTCCTCGTGTCCCACTGAGGCATCGAGGCTAACCCGGAAAAGGTCAAGGCGATCGAGGACATGAGCCCGCCAAAGGCCCTCAGAGAAATGCAGAAGCTCACTGGGCGCGTGACCGCGCTAGGGCGCTTCATCTCCAAGTTGGGGGAGCGAGCGCTGCCTTTCTTCCAGCTAGTGAAGAAAAAGGGGCCCTCTGAGTGGACTAAAGAGGCCAACAAGGCGTTCCAGGATCTCAAGAGATACCCAACCAGCCCACCGGTCATGGTGGCTCCGCGCCCTCAAGAGCCCCTGGTGCTTTACCTCGCCGCCACTCCCTACTCCACCAGCACAGCCCTGGTGGCGGTTAGAGAGGAGCGTCGCATCAAAACCACAGCAGCAGCCCGGGACAAGGCAAAACAGGAACAAGGAAGGCCCACAGAAACCGCCACCGTGGCTGAGGAGGATTAGCCGCTGCAGAGGAGTGCACCGAAGGCGGGAGAGGCCCCTCTCCCAGATGGCCAGCCTCAGGAGGCCTCATCGCCTCAGGAGGCGCCATGGTCTCCCAAGGGAGCCACCAGCACCGACGCACCTAACCTCGTTGAGCACCCAGTGTACTTCGTCAGCACGGTGTTGCGGGACGCGAGGGCACGGTACCCCATGCCTCAGAAACTCCTCCTCGCGCTACTGGTGGCCTCGCGCAAGCTGCGACACTATTTTTAGGGTCACCCCATCAAGGTCGTCTCGTCATACCCCCTAGAGAGAGTGCTCAGGAGCCCTAACTCAGCTGGAAGGGTCGCTGAGTGGAACATAGAACTGCAAGCGTTTCAGCTCGAATTCAGCACGACCAGAGTCATCAAGGGAGCAGCATTGGCGGATTTTGTGGCAGAATGGACGGAGGCACCAGGCCTCAAGGCCGACGAGGATCGGTCCCTCTCCCTGGGAAGCGAGGCGCCAGAAGGCTGGGTCATGTACTTCGATGGGGCGTTCTCCAGGCATGGCGCTGGGGCTGGGGCGGTGCTTATATCGCCCACTCAGGACAAGCTCTACTACGCTGTGTAGCTCTGTTTCCAGCAAGGTGAAAAGGTCTCCAACAACATAGCGGAGTATGAAGGTTTAATAGCAGGCTTGAAGGCCGCAGCTGCCCTGGGGGTGAAACGCCTCACCATCAAGGGCGATTCGCAGCTCCTTGTCAATTTCTCCAACAAGGTGTACGAGCCGAAAGATGAGCACATGGAAGCCTACCTTGCGGAGGTCCGTAGGATGGAGAAGCAGTTCTGGGGGTTGGAGTTGCAGCATGTGCCCCGTGGCACCAATTAGGAGGCCGACGACATCGCCAAACGGGCGTCCAAACGGTTACCTCAGGAGCCTGGCATTTTCGAGGAGCGGCTCTTCAAGCCCTCAGCCCTGCCGTCATTGTCAAACACGGCTCAGCCTCGGGAGGAGCTCCCCCAGCCACCTGCCTCAGGAGCCCCGGCCTATGGCCCGGCCTCAGGAGCACGCCTACTCCTGACGATGGAACCTCAGGAGGGGTGCTGGATCATGGAGCTCCGGAGTTACTTAACACAAGGGACCCTGCCGGAGAAGGAGGAGGAAGCGAAGCGTGTGGCACGGCAGGCCACGGCATACTGCATCAAGGATGGAGAGCTCTACCTTAAGCGACCAAACGGTGTATCCCTGCGCTGCATCTCGAGGGAGAAATGAAAGGAACTGCTAGAAGATATACACGGAGGAGACTATGGACATCATTCATCATCACGGACCCTCGTCGGCAAGGCGTTCCGCAGTGGGTTTTATTGGCCCACCGCAGTCAATGACGCCGTCGCACTAGTGAAAGCTTGTGAGGCCTGCCAGTTCCACGCCAAGCAGATCCATCAGCCGGCAGGAGGCCTGCAGACTATACCCCTTTCGTGGCCATTCGTAGTCTGGGGGCTGGACATCCTGGGCCCGTTTCCTTGGGCGCCAGGGGGCTACCGCTACCTCTACGTCGCTGTGGACAAGTTCACCAAGTGGGCTGAAGTAGAGGCCGTCCGCACCATCCCCGCGGGTTCCGCGGTCAAGTTCATCAGGGGCATCGTGAGCCGGTTCAGGGTGCCGAACCGCATCATCATGGACAACGGTTCGCAGTTCACCAGTAACCTTCTCAAAACATACTGTGCTAACCTTGGAACACAGATATGCTATGCTTCGATGGCGCACCCCCGAAGCAACGGCCAGGCCGAGCGAGCCAACGCATAGGTCTTGAGGGTCCTCAAGACCAGGACGTTCAAGAAGAAGCTGGAGGCCTGCGGCAGAGGTTGGTACGACGAGCTTCAGTCCATGTTGTGGTCCATCCGCACAACCGCGACCAAGCCGACTGGAGAGACCCCGTTCTTCCTAGTCTATGGAGCCGAAGCGGTCCTCCCTCACGAGGTTAGACGTCGCTCCGCGCGGGTCCTGGCATTCAACGAGGCGCAGCAGGACACCATGCGGGGGATGGACCTCGTGCTGGGGGAGGAACGTCGCCGAGAAGCCGCGCTGCGAGCGGAGAGGTACCAACAAGCACCGCGACGATATCACTGTCGCAACATCCGCCCCAGAACTCTCGAGGTAGGAGACCTCATGCTCAGGCGGGTTCTCTCCAGGGAGGGATTGCACAAACTCTCTCCCATGTGGGAGGGCCCGTTCAAGGTTGTTCATGTTTCCAGGCCCGGCTCCGCGCGCTTGGAGACTCAGGAGGGGGTGACGGTCCAGAACGCATGGAACATCCAGCACCTCCGGAGGTTCTACCCCTAAAAAGGCCCAGAGCCTGTGAAGAAGGCGAATGCCTGTGAAGCTGTCGCGTTTTGGAAAAGGACCAGAGCATGTGAAGAAGGTGAATGCCTGTGAAGCTGTCGCGTTTTGGAAAAGGCCCAGAGCCTGTGAAGAAGGCGAATGCCTGTGAAGCCGCCGCGTTTTGGAAAAGGCCCAGAGCCTGTGAAGAAGGCGAATGCCTGTGAAGCTGTCGCGTTTTGGAAAAGGCCCAAAGCCTGTGAAGAAGGCGAATGCCTGTGAAGCCGTCGCGTTTTGGAAAAGGCCCGGAGCCTGTGAAGAAGGCCAACGCCTGTGAAGCTCGCCGCCCGTGACACTCTCATGTAATAATGAGTTGGGGCTGTACACGCCCCGGAGTCTCAGGAGCGCCGGCCTCAGGCCCTGGGGCTCCCTCCCACGCCCAGTGGCAGCACTTAGCTCCGCGCTGGTGAGAAGACGTCGAAGACTAGATTAGGTGCCGGACGCGGCTTTTTCATTTGCTTTCCGCGGTTGGCTTGTTCATTCTCATTCGAAGTTTTATTGAAGCTATTGCCATCTTTGGCTTGTGGTTCTTCGACTTTTCACTCTCCTGCCTCGATTTCTCTTATGCAAGGCCTCGCGAGGGGGGTAGCTGAGCGCCCTTGCGAGTGTCCCTGTCCTAGTCGTTCAAAGGTTTCGCGACCTGGGTCCATTACAGGAGCACCCCTCCAGTCCGTGCCCCAGGGGCACCGCGACACAAACAGAGGGCCTGGGTCGGTCGCCCCCACGGCTGGGGCCGGGAACTATCCACCCGCGGGCACGTAGCCGGAAGGCACGATAACGGAAGCAAAATGATGATTAACAGCAATAACCCAAACACGCCCCCGCAGGGCTCCACACTACTGTCTTTTTACACAGGAAAAAGGGAAAGAAAGAATGAATCAGGCGCAGCTCGCCTCACACCAGCCTGCAGGGAAGACTCGAGTTGCCTCCGGGGCTCAGGCCGACTCCCTCTCATGCTTCACCGAGGCGCGACGGCGGGCAGACACGCTACCACCTCCCAAGCAGATACGACGGCGTGGAGGCTGACCGCGGCCACCGCTAGAAGAGTCGTTGCCTGAAGAAGAACCGGAGAAGCTTGGGGAACCCTGAGCGCCGCCAGTCGCACGAGCGCTGTCCTCTCCATCATCACCAGAGCTGGGTTCCCGGCCGCGGTCGTCGTCCTCAGGGAAGCACCCTGCACGGCGACCATCTTCCCCAAACACCCTCACGTAGAGGGTGGCATCACCGTCGAACTTGAAGTGCAGGGTGCACCGACGGCTCAGGCCACGCGCGCGGGCAAACGTCTGCCAACCGCGGGCCAAGGCCAGGCTACCGGCTGCGGAGACCTCCAACGAAGCCCATGAGGCCCGACTGCAGCAACCGTCAGCCTGGAGCCAAAGGCCGCCCAGGGCGCCGGCCGGGAGCTCGCCGAGGAGGAAGCGAGGAAGTGGAAGCCGGGTGCTAGTCGGCTCCGCCGACCACACAACGAACTCCGGCAGCACCTCTGCAGCGCGAAAGCGCGGCCTAGGGGGACGCGCGACCGAAGCGCGCCCACCGGCCGCAGCAGTCCGCCCGTCACCATGCTGGAAATCGTCTCCGCGACCGGGGGAGCTGACGTGGTGGCCACAGGATGTTTGCGAGGGTGCCCTCGGCCGCGCTTGGGCGGGGGAGAGGCAGGCTCTACCCGGCGAGCCTTCCGCTTCTCTGTGGCCGAGAACCTCCTCGACGGGGCCATGAAGAAGAAGGAGAAGCAAAGGGGGATGAACTGGAAGGGCGCGCGCCGATTCGTACTTATAGCCGGCGAGGGCCAACCGTCGGCCCCCACTATCGCAGGTAATCATGACCCGCTTTGCATGCAGGGACTTGTCCAATCCATGCAGTTGCCGAGGCGCCATGGGGAAGTGGAGACGCCCACGTCCAATCAACCGCCACGCGGCGCCCAAGGCCGCAGGTTGTTAGGGCCCACGGTGCTTCGCGCTTACCCTTTCGCCTCCCTGCACGGCCAAGTCCGGGCGCGCCTTTGGCCCGGGGGCTGCTGTCGGCGTTCTGGGAACGGGGGTCCCTAGACTTGCCTGCCTGCGGCCTGTGGCGTGGCTCAAAGGGGGGCCCAGCATGGCCCATCTTCATCAACACAGACTTAAGACCCTCGCGAGGGGCCAAGCCTCGCGGGGCAGAAGACGTGGAGCTTCCTCAGGCACGGCCTCACCAGGCTGGCTCGCGAGGAGGCAGAGAGATCAAGGCGGGGTACCTCATGAGGAGCCCGTGACGCAAGCCATGACGACCAAGGGCACCAGGCGGGCGCCAGCCCGCGCAGTGTCCTCCTTTCCCCTTTGGTGCAAAGGGGGAAAGCGCAGCCGGAGAGTACCGAGGCATCAGGCAAAGGTTGCCATTTCGGTGCAACAAGACCAAGACCAGGAGGACTGCAGGACGGAGGTCATCGTGGAGCCCAAGACGGCGTCACCACCAGAGCTTTGTGCAGGCGAGGACCAACTTTAGTCAGGATAAGTGTACTAGATGTTTCCCTGCAAAATGGCCAATTGTTGGCGCCCTTCCCGCTCAATATTTGGGAAGAGGCCCAGAGCCTTTGCATATAAATAGGACCGACCACCCACAGGGTAGGGGGGATCGGAACGAAATCAGAGAGAGAGAAGGGTGACTGAACTCCTCCTAGCAGTTCGTCCCCCCCAGAAAAGAACAGACCCTCGCGAGGCTGTTCTTCCTTGTATTGTTCATCATCATCAGCCCAAGAGGCAATCCACCACACCACACACTAGAGTAGGGTATTACACCACAACGGTGGCCCGAACCAGTATAAACCCTGCGTCCCTTGTGTTGTTCTTTCCATAGCTTAGATCTTAGCGAGGCGGAGGGGTGCAGGTAGGTAGAAGGCGAAATCTCCGCGCGCACCCCAGTGTTCGAACCTCAAGGGTCTACCAGAACCCGAAATCCGACACCAGGCAAGGTCAAGTTGTTATTCTCCGCCCCGCTGGGCTGCAAATCATTCCTAGGAGAGATGCATTAGGCTTAACAAGAAAATGGGCTTTAAAAATAATAAATGGGATGTAATTATAAAAACTGGGTAGTAACTATAAAAAATGCACCAAACATGTGATTACTTTATAAAATATTATTTTTGGATATTGAAAATTTTAATTTCATTAATTGTTGCGAGCGCAGTGTTTCATTGGATTTTTACATAATATAAATTTATATTAAAATTGTATTTAATCTGACTAGAATTTTCAGGATAAAAAAATTTCAGATCCCATCAAAATGTGGGAAATTTTATTGAATTCTATTTTGAACGGTTGGTCGAAATGGGTTGTACTTTTAACAAACTGTAAATGGGCTGTAGTAAATTCCATTAGAATTCAAAAATGGGTTACACATTCTTACAAATCTCAAATGGGCTATAAGTTCTCTGCCACACACTCCTAGCCTTACTAAGTTGACGCGTCCCCTAAAAAACAGAGTTGACGCGTATGCAAGGCTTTGTCAACTTATAGTCAACACACGGTTCTAGCAGCAGTGGTCGTTGGATGTCCATCCAATGGATGCTGTGCTTCTTCTTCAATCTCGGATATTCTAGCTTCACCCGCCCAAAAAATGATTCCTCCCCCGGACATCTGGGGCGCACCGTTTCGAAAGCTGACCTATGGGCCTACTAAGTTGACGTTCCAAGGGCTTTGTCAACTTAGTCAATATAAACGATTCTAGCTGTAGTGACCGTATGATGTCCATCCAATGGCCGTAGTGCTTCTTCAACCTCTGGTCTTCTTGCTCCAGCCGCCCATAGCAGCGCCAGTCGTGCCGCCTGCTCCTGCCTCCCATGGCCGGCTATGCTGCCGCGGAGGCCTCACCGCCCCCTACTATTCCCACCGCTGGCCAGGCCCTGCGGCGACGGTAGCCTCACACCGCAGCTGAACGAGTGAACCCTCATACTCCTCTCCGCGTGGGCATCCACTGCCGCGTCTTCACCGGCTCCACGTCGTCCCCTTCCTAGGCCTCGCCATCGTCCACCGCCCTGGTGCTCTCGGTGCGGCGTGGTCAACTGGTCAAGGAACGACTTCCATCGGACGTGGACTGTACGTGGAGAGGCTGACAGCTGGGTCCACGGCGGCAGCAAGGAAGTGCCTCCTTATTACGTGGAAAATAATGATTCCTCCACCTGACAGCAGGGACCCACCGGACGGGCCACCAGTATTTTGCGAAAAAAATGTTCCCCCGCTGTCAGCTCGGACCCATCGGAAGTGCCTCCTTATTACGCACAAAAAAATGAATACTCCCCCGGCTAGCCGGGACCCACCTTGCTGGGAGGCTGACTTGTGGGCCTACTAAGTTGACGGGGACGAAGGGCTTTGTAACTTAGTCAATATGAACGATTCTAGCTCCAGTGACCGTACGATGTCCATCCAACGGCCGTAGTGCTTCTTCAACCTCTGGTCTTCTTGCTCCAGTCGCCCAAAGCAGCACCGGTCGTGCCGCATGCTCCTGCCTCCCGTGGCCGGCTGTGCTGCCACAGAGGCCTCACCGCCCCTACTATTCCCACCGCTGGCCAGGCCCTGTGGCGACGGCAGCCTCACACCGCAGCCGAACTAGTGAACCTTCGTAGTCCTCTCCGCGCGGGCTTCCACTGCCGTGTCGTCCCCTTCCTAGGCCTCGCCGTCATCCACCGCCGTGGTGCTCTCCACGCAGCGTGGTCAACGTGGTCAAGGAACGACTTCCACTGGAAGAGTACTGTACGTGGAGAGGCTGACAGCTGGGTCCACGGCCACAGCCCAGTTTTTTTGTGATTTGCCAAGTAAGTCGCTTTGTCAGGCATGTTGGGCTGCAAATCTTTCAAGACGAGGAGAGCTTTCATTCGGCTGGCCAAGAAAATGGCCCGTTAGTAATGAGAAATGGGTTGTACATTTTTAAAACACATCAAACCGGCAATTAGTTTGAAATATCTTTTTTTTTCATTTCAAGATTTTAAATTACATTAATTTTTATGCGTGGAGAATTTGTTGGATTTTATATTGATATACATTTATTTTTAAAATCAGTTTGAATGTGAGTCGAAATTTCGGGATTAAAAACAGTTCGGACCGCACCGAAATATGCAAAATTTCGTATAATTTTTTAACCGTTGCCACAATATGGGCTGTAATGCTAACAAAAAGAATATGGGCTCCAAAAAACCTTAAGAATTAGCAAATGGACTGTAAATTATTAGAAATAATGGCAGATGGGTTGTATGCTGTTTTCCACAGATTTGAGGCTTTCCTAAAAAAAGGTTGACGCACAAGCACTGACTGTTGGATGTCCATCCAACGGCCGTCGTGCTTCTTCAATCTCTGCTCTTCCTGCTCCAGCCGCTCAAACAAGCGCCGGCGGGACTGCCTGCTCCCTCCTCCTCGCGGCCGGCTGTGCTGCCGCCCAGGCCTCACCGCCCGACCGTACTCCCATCGCTGGCCTAGCCATCCCTGTACTCACGCACACCTGCTGTTATTCTCCGGCAACGGCAGACGAACCAGTAAACCCTCGTACAGTCGTACTCCCCTCCGCATGGGAAACAACTGCCGAGTCTTCCCTGCCTCCGTGTCGTCCCCTTCCTAGGCCTCGCCGTCGTCCACCGCCCTGGTGCTCTCGGCGTCGCATGGTCAACATGGTCAAGGAACGACTTCCATCGGACGTGGACTGTACGTGGAGAGGCTGACAGCTGGGTCCACGGCCGCAGCAAGGAAGTGCCTCCTTATTACACGGAAAATAATGATTCCCCCACCTGACAACTAGGACCCACCGGATGGGCCACTGTATTTCACGAAAAAAACGTTTCCCCTGACTGCTGGGACCCACCAGCTACATCTTCGCACGCAAGGAAGTGCGTTCGGGCAAAAAAAAACGATTCACCCCCTGACTGTTGGGACCCACCAGCTACATCTTCGTAGGAAAGGAAGTGCGTGACAGTCAGGACCCACCTGGTCGAAGCGTACATAGCGTTGTCATTCTGGTCGCGAACGTGTATGTACATACTGGTCGATGTAGAGGCGCGCACGTGTCGTAGTAGAGGCGCGCACGTGTCGTAGTAGAGGCGCGCACGTAGCATGTACACGTACGTACAGCGGCCAGGGTGCAAGAAAGAAAATACGGCCACGTATGTGTACATACGGGCGGGGTCTCAAACGCCTACTCGCGCATATGTACGGCTAGGGCTCGTGTACATGGCTGGGTCGGAACGGAGAAACAGCGTCGTCGTCGTGTTCATGGGGAGGCAACGGAATCCGCCGTGTTCATGGGGAGGCAATGGAATGCGTCGTGTTCATGGGGAGGCAACGGAACGCGTGGGAGCCAACCGGCTGGGTCAGAACGGAATGCGTGGTCGTGTTCATCGGGAGGGCTTGGACGGAACAGACGATGGAAACGAGGCCTGGCGTATCACAAAACGGAGGAAACGGCCTTGTGTTCGACCGGCCATGTTCGAAACGGGATCCTGTTCATCGGGAGGGGTCTGGCGTACCGCAAAACGAAGGAAACGGACCTCCTATGGTCGAAACGGGGGTCCTATTGATCAGGAGGGGTGTGGCGTACCGCAAAACGAAGGAAACGAACTTGTGTTGGAGCGCTACGGTCGAAACGGGGGTCCTGTTCATCAGGAGGGGTGTGGCGTACCGCAAAACGGGACTCCACGAGATACTGTTCATCTCCATCGTCGACCCCCTCCAGCCTCCACGAGCTACTGTTCATCCACTGTCGACCTCCTCCAGCCTCCACCTGCGACTGTTCATCCACGGGCTCATGTTCATCCAGCCTCCACCGTGCGCTACTCCACCGGCTACTGTTCAACCAGCCCTCTCCACGGGCTCCTGTTCAACCACCCCTCCACGGGCTACTGTTCATCCTGCCCTCCACCTTCTACTGTTCATCCTGCCCTCCACGGGGTGGTCTTGTTCATCCAGCCCTCCACGGGGTCCTGTTCATCCAGCCCCAACCGGCTCGATCGATCGGGGTCCTGTTCATCCAGAGGCAACACTACGGGGTCCTGTTCATCCACCCCACCGGAAACTGTTCATCCAAACTCCCCCAACCCCCCCCCCCCCCCCGCAACGCTCACTGTTCATCCATAGGCAGCATCGATCGGCTTCAGTTAGCAGCAGTAGCGAAGGAATCGCTCGATCGGGTTCAGTTAACAGTCATCGATCTATCGCTCGGGTTCAGTAACGCATAGCCTGCAGTGCAATCGCTCGGGTTCAGTTAGAGCCCAACGCCTCGCTCGGGTTCAGTTAGAGCCAACGCCTCGCACACACGTCGTACGTGTACGAGAGAAGCGCACATTGCTCGGCCCCCGACCTCCCACCGTAACCGGGAACTCCCCGAAATTTTCCTCCCCCTCGCTTCTACCATAGTTTTTTCCGTCATGGACGGCCCAAAGAATGTCATGCAGCTGCGTCTCCGGCCCGCCCAGGACGAAAAGCCCATTTTCTGTCATGATTTTTTGTCATAGAAGTAGGAGCCCACCACATCTATGATGATACCGGGTTTTGCCACAATTATCGTCATAGAAGTGTCATATGTATGACAGAAAAAAAAAATTCGTTCGGCCCAAAATGTCACGGATGTGTCTTTTTTTTGTAGTGCCCCAAGCCACTGGTCAGGTGGCAACACCAGATCAGGGGATCGATGTGCCCCTTTAATATTTATAAATAATGAGCGCGAAGCCCAGTAGCCCCGAGCCTTAATGTGGGCACAGGTGGCCGAATTAAGGATTGATATCCGGAGTAAAATCACAAATTATGAGTAATGATTCTATGTATCCAAGTACTCTACATCATTAATGCTCAGATCCGCACTGTACAAAACTTTGTTGACCGACCATCGGCTTCCGCCTACTCGGCCAGTAGCTGAGGAGTGTTTGTCATACTTTATAAAGCCTTTGTGAGGGCAAAGATTTACGACAAACAAGGCAATCCGGCCATACAGTTTTATAAACAAAGGTACGCGAAGAGATATGTTATATTACTTTTTAACGTAAGAAACATCTTCCAATGAAAATAATCCCTCTATCAGCTCCTTTCTCTGGGTTGTCATGCTAAGCATGAACATGAAACCTCAACTCCGATCAATGTGAGAGCAAAAATATTGAAGACTTAGTTTGGGGAAAGTTCCCGAACTATGTGGTCTTTAGCGAACCTAATTTTTCACTTCCGTCGTTGCCGACCAATTATATCCTGTAAGATCGCTAGCTTTCGGCTTCACCCAGTCTGAGGTACTCACTCGGATGACCCGGTAGTAACAATCACAGAGGTGCTCCCTTTACCGCCTAGCCGAACAATCAGGAACGTAAGGGTAAGCACAGGAGCCAGGCAACCAAGCTTGGCCAAAATCTTAAGTGAAATTGATGCATATTTATGACTTTATAACGATGATTATGGAAGGCAACCCTCATATATTAAATACAAACGCTGATCATACGTTTATTTTGACTCCATTGCGACCGTTTATCAGTTGAAAGTGGTCCATCGTCGGCTTCCACCCCCTTGTAAATTCTACGCAGGGTGTTTCCGTAATAACAAAACAACCCTTAGCCGACGTCTCGGTGCCCGAAGGCGGTTGTGTTAGCGGAAATGAGGCAATTCGATATGCGGGCTTTATAACTTTCACTTAGTCATAGGAGCTTAAAGTTGGGAGGCCAGCTACTAGCCCTCGGTTAGTGTTCGGCGACAGCCGAGGTCAAGCCGTAAACACTTCGGCCAATGTTATGAATGGCCCATTATTTAACACAGGGTGACCTCTATCGATCTTATAGTCATCAGATAGCTGACCAGTTTACGCTTATTGTGCTAGTCAGTTTTCGGCTTTCTCCACTGAGGTGCTTAACCATTCGAGCTAGAAGCACAATTGTCGGAGTAATGGGCCATGGGTAGGCCAACCTGAGCCCCACGACCTTTCAAGACATCGGGGTAGGCTGCGCCCCTCAAGACCACAGGGCGAAGAGCCGCCTCCTGGGGAGTCTACGGCAAGGCGGCCGACTGCCCGCTCACGGCCGAGTCCCAGGGACGACTTCCAGAGAAGCCGGCTATGGGGAGTCGGCCGGCGACTCCAACAAACCGTGACCTCATCAAGAGGGACGGGGCAGGGGCGTGGCTACAATAAAGCCCACTCCTCGCCCCTTACCAAGGGCAGGCATGGCTACAGCGCGCCGTACTTGGGAAGATCTCCCTGCGGCGTGGCATTGTTGCCCAGCCGGCCCTGACATCAGCACCACTGTACCTAGTCCTGCGCCCACGACGGCTTGTCTGTACGGCCTGGAGGCAGCAGGGCCCACCAGCCAGCGAGACCTCGGGAGACGGCGGGGGCACCGCCAGTCGGACCCAACGGGAGTCGGCCCGGGGGAGTCGGCCGAGCCCTCCCCCGGGCCCACGCGCCATTAATCAAGAAGAGATGGGGAGTGGCCACAGTGATCACCCGCCAGGCGGCGGGGCTGTTGCCATGACCCCATGACCAAACTTGCATCATCAGGAGCACGACTACAGTAATCAGCAGCCGGCAAGACCCGCCCGCGGCGGACGCGGCCTGTCGGCTCCGTACCAGACCAGTCGGCGGGGCCCACTAGTCGGCAGGCCCCAGCAGTCGACGGAGAAGTCGGAGGTCGGAGACACTGACGGCTGGGCCCGCGCCCAGTCACATTACCATTGTACCCCTGGGGGGTAGGCCTATATAAACCCCCAGGGCACCCATGAAAAGGGTTGGATCCTAGTAGTTCTATACCTCACCAGATAGAGGGAGAGAGCTAGCCCTGCCCTCTCCTACCACCATACACAGCTCAAGGAGCAACCGTGTAAATCCTTGACTATAGTGATCATGTGAAGACCCTGCAGAGCAGCAGTAGGGGTATTATCTCCCCGGAGAGCCCCGAAGCTGGGTAAGATTCGCCGGCGTGCATGTCTTCGCCTCATCCCATTTCCAGGCACCGGCGACATTCTACTCGCCCCCACCATGATAAGCCATCCATTGGCATATGTCACACCAAACCCCCGACATTTGGCGCCCATCGTGGGGCCTGGTGCACCGCCGTCCGGAGATCTGTTCTGGCCGGGAACCCTTTTCCTCCCTGGCGAGCGCAGCCAGCCAGGCACGCCAGACGAAGTTTGCATTGACGCGCTGCGTGGCGTGGAGATCGCCTGCACAGCCAACTCCTTGGCCGAACTTGTCGGCGAGGTCCGCCTCTCCGACGAACCTGCGTCCGACGCAGGCGTAGGCGGCCCCGAAAACCTCCTCGCGGGCCTCCTCGATCAACTCCACGTTTCCGGCGAGCCTGCCGTAGACTTGGACTCCGTAGGCTCCACCGACCCGATGCTGGTCGACTCCGACACCGTGTCGGTCGACGCTTTCCCCTCCAACGTGGTGGTCTACGATGAACCTCTCCCCCACACGGAGAGCGACGGGAGCACCGTCACTGAGGTGCTGGTCATCAGTCATGACGAGTTCCCTGGTGGAAGGGCGCCCGGCTCACTCGGCGCGGCGCTGCAAGACCTAGCTGTGCCCATTCCAGAAGATGCTGACGCAGAGACGCTAGAAGCGCACCGCCTTCAGCTTGTTGAAGGCGCGAAGAAGCTAGCCAGCATGAGACGCTTGTTAGAAGCTTACCAGTGGGATATGGATCGCGCTGTTGGCGGCTCGCCGGCTCCGGAAGGGCCCAGCCGCCTTGGCTCGGTTCAGCAGTGCGGCGTAGCCAACACCAGCCTGTTTGGGGCTAGCCGCCCCGTGTATGCCACGCCAGCGGAGAACATCCAAGCCGCCCAGGCAGCGGCGGATGAGCTGGACAATTTCGAGGGCAAAGAGCGCCGCCTCATGATAGAGCGAGTCCAGCGGCTCCACGACGCGGCCGCCGCACAGAATGAGGCCAGCTGCCGCACGGAGGCACCGCAGCGGCCAAACGACGACCCGCACCGAGATCAAGGCGCGATGTCTCGGACGCCGACTGGCAGTACCCGAGGAAGGAAGGACAAGGAGCCGGCTATCAGCCACAGTCGGACTGGGATTACCATAGAGCGCGACCGAGACGGCCGCCCGAGAGCAGTGGAACGACGGGACGACTGTCCGCCTCCCCCTCCCCACAAGGAGAGGCGAGTCTCCCCGCCGCCTGTTGACCATCCGACTCTCGGTGACCACCTTGGCCGCCGAGAGGGAGTCGGGGAGAATGACGCCCGCCACCGGATCGACCGACTTCACCGGTCCCTGGCGCTAGAAGAAGAAGACGAGCTGGGTCCGCCTTGTTTCGGGCCCCGCATTCGGGACGAGCCCTTTCCCAGAGGGTTCACGCTCCCAAGAGACACGCCCAAGTATATCGGCTCCGTGAAGCCGGAAGACTGGCTAGTTGACTACTCTACGGCTGTCAGCATAGCAAACGGCAACAAGCATGTCGCCGTAAAGTACTTTCCGCTCATGCTTCAGGGCAAGGCCCGGACATGGCTGAACAGCCTAAACCCCCGCAGCATCAACAGCTGGGTCGACTTCACCGAAGCGTTCGTTCGCAACTTCACCAGCACGTACAAGCGTCCTCCCAAGCCTCGCCAGCTCTCCCTATGCGTGCAAGGTCCTGATGAGTCGACTCGCGACTACCTCACGCGTTGGGCTGAGCTCCGGAACTCCTGCGAGGGCGTGCACGAGGTGCAGGACATCGAGTACTTCACAGCCGGGTGCCGAGAAGGCACCCTCCTCAAGCACAAGCTCCTCTGCGACGAGCCAGAAACCCTCGACGAGTTGCTGATCATAGCAGACAAGTACGCTACGGTCGACTCCTCCATGAAGATGGAAATTCAAATCAGCACGACTGGCAAGGTAGCTCCTCAGGCTCCAAGAACTCCGACAGCAGACGTCGACCGGCGACAACAGCAGGGCGACCACAAGCGCAAGGCCCCGCAGCCGCTTCCAGCAGCCGGCAGGTCACGACCGTCGAAGCCCGGCAGCCAGAAGAGCAGCCTCCGCCCAAGCGACAGAAAGGCGGCAAGCCGAACTGGTTGCCAGCCTTCTCCTATGAGAAGACCTTGGATGGACCTTGCAAGTTCCACAGCGGCACGAAGCCATCAAATCACACCACCCGGAAGTGCCACTGGCTCACCAGGATCGCCAAGGGAGACGGCCTCCTGCCACCCCCGCCTGCTGGGCAGCCGCCTCCGCCTCCGCCCCAGCAGCCGGCAGTCAGGCCAGTCAGCGCAGTACAAGACGAGTACCCTCAAGAGCATGGAGCCTATGTGGTGTTCACCGGTGTGGCTGACGATCGACGCAGCAGGCTGCTGCAGCGACAAGAGGTGAACGCGGTAGCCTCAGAGATGCCAGAGTTCATGCACTGGTCAGAGAGGCCCATCAGCTGGAGCAGGGCTGACCACCCAGAGGTGATGCCGAGTCCGGGCTCCTACGCCTTGGTCCTGGACGCCACCTTTGCCACGGACAAATGGGCCGCGCATTTTTCGTGAGTTCTGATAGATGGGGGCAGCAGCATCAACATCCTGTACAAGGACACCATGGAGAAGTTAGGAATCAAGCAGAGACAGCTTCAGAACAGCCGGACTGTGTTCCACGGCATTGTTCCTAGGCTTTCCTGTTCACCAATCGGCAAGATCCTGATTGACGTCCTCTTTGGGGACAAAGATCACTTCCGAAGAGAGTCTGTTTGGTTTGAGGTGGTGGACCTCGAGAGCCCGTACCATGCGCTACTTGGCCGGCCCGCCTTGGCCAAGTTCATGGCGGTCCCCCACTACGCCTACCTCAAGATGAAGATGCCCAGTTCCAGGGGAATTCTGACTGTGGCCGGCGACTACCGGAAGTCGTCCGCTTGCGCGGCCCAGAGCAGTGTAGGATCGAAAGTATGTCTAGAGGGGGGGTGATTAGACTACTTGACAAAATAAAAACTTAACCTTTTCCCAATTTTAGTTCTTGGCAGATTTTAGCTATTTTAGGACAAGTCAAGTAATCATCACACAATTCAAGCAAGCATGCAAAGAGTATATTGGCAGCGGAAAGTAAAGCATGCAACTTGCAAGAATATAAAGGGAAGGGTTTGGAGAATTCAAACGCTATTGGAGACACGGATGTTTTTCCCGTGGTTCGGATAGGTGGTGCTATCCTACATCCACGTTGATGGAGACTTCAACCCACGAAGAGTAACGGTTGCGCGAGTCCACACAGGGCTCCACCCAAGGGCAACGGTTGCGCGAGTCCACGGAGGACTCCACCCACGAAGGGTCCACGAAGAAGCAACCACCCACAAAGGGTCCATGAAGAAGCAACCTTGTCTATCCCACCATGGCCATCGCCCACGAAGGACTTGCCTCACTAGCAGTAGATCTTCACGAAGTAGGCAATCTCCTTGCCCTTACAAACTCCTTGGTTCAACTCCACAATCTTGTCGGAGGCTCCCAAGTGACACCTAGCCAATCTAGGAGACACCACTCTCCAAGAAGTAACAAATGGTGTGTAGGTAATGAACTCCTTGCTCTTGTGCTTCAAATGATAGTCTCCCCAACACTCAACTCTCTCTCATAGGATTTGGATTTGGTGGAAAGAAGATTTGAGTGGAAAGCAACTTGGGAAGGCTAGAGATCAAGATTCATATGGTAGGAATGGAATGTCTTGATCTCAACACATGAGTAGGTGGTTCTCTCTCAGAACATATGAGTTGGAATGATGTGTGTTTTCTGATGGCTCTCTCACTGAATGAGAAAGAGGTGGAGGGGTATATATAGCCTCCACACAAAATCCAACCGTTACACAGTTTTCCAATCTCGGTGGGACCGAATCATAAAACTTGGTCTGACCGAAATAGTAAACCTAGTGACCGTTAGGAATTTCGGTGGGACCGACATGCAACTCGGTAGGACCGATTCGGTTAGGGTTTGGGCATAACGTAATCTCGGTGAGACTGATTACACAAACTCGGCGAGACCGAATTTGGTAATTAGCTAACCAGAGAGTTGGTCAGGCAAACTCGGTGGGACCGATTTGCTCTTTCGGTGAGACCGAGTGGAACTCGGTGAGACCGAAAAGTTACAAAGGGGAAACACTGAGTTTACATTGCAATCTTGGTGGGACCGATTCGCTCTTTCGGTGGGACCGAAAAGTTACGAAAGGGAAACAGAGAGTTTGCAACCCCATCTCGGTGGGACCGAGATCCTTATCGGTAGAACCGAATTGATAGGGTTTGGCAGTGGCTAATGACAACTGAAACTCGGTGGCGCCGGATAGGAAGAATCGGTAGGACCGAGTTTGGCTTAGAGTTTAGGTCATATGTGGATATGGGAAAGTAGTTGAGGGTTTTGGAGCATATCACTAAGCACATGAAGCAAGAGGCTCATTAAGCAACACCTCATCCCTCCTTAATAGTATTGGCTTTTCCTATGGACTCAATGTGATCTTGGATCACTAAAATATAAAATGAAGAGTCTTGAGCTTTTGAGCTTGAGCCAATCCTTTTTCCTTAGCATTTTGAGGGTTCCACTTTCACATCCATGCCATGCCAATCATTGAGCTTTCCTGAAATAATCATCTTGGAATAGCATTAGCTCAATGAGCTATATGTTGTTATGAATTACCAAAACCACCTAGGGATAGTTGCACTTTCAAGCAGTCGGCTGGCCGAGTCCCTGTTGATTGCGGCCGAGAAGCGACTCCTTGAGCGAGCTGTGGCGATGGCCGGCAAGTAGCCGGGGATATCGCCCGACCCGAAGGAGTCGGAAGCCGAAGGTTCGTTCAAGCCGGCCAAAGAGACAAAGAAGATACCCTTGGATCCGGAGCACCCAGAGAGGTACGCCGTCGTAGGTGCAAACCTCGACAGCAAATAGGAAGGCGAGCTCGTCGATTTCCTCCATGAGAATCGGGACATCTTCGCATGGTCTCCCAAAGACATGCTAGGTGTGCTGACGGAATTCGCCGAGCACAAGTTACACGTCCGATCTGATGCAAAGCCGGTCAGGCAGCCCCTGCGCTGCTTATCAGAAGAGAAGAGAAGAGTTGTCGGAGAAGAGATAGCCCGACTCCTAGCAGCCGGCTTCATTATGGAAGTGTTCTTCCCAGAGTGGCTGGCAAATCCGGTCCTGGTGCTAAAGAAGAACAAGCAATGGCGAATGTGTATTGACTACACGAGCCTCAACAAGGCCTGCCCCGAGGACCCGTTTGCTCTGCCGAGAATTGATCAGGTGATAGACTCCACAGCCGGATGCGAGCTGTTGAGTTTCTTGGATGCGTACTCAGGATATCACCAGATCAAGCTGAACCCGGCTGATAGATTGAAGACCGCCTTCATCACGCCGTTTGGAGCATTCTGCTACTCACCATGACGTTCGGCCTGAGGAATGCCGGCGCCACCTTTCAGCGTTGCATGCAGAAGTGCCTCCTCAAGCAGCTCGGTAGGAACGCCCACGTTTACGTGGACGACGTAGTGGTGAAGACAGAAAAGCGAGGAACATTGCTGGAAGACCTCAAGGAGACCTTTGAGAACCTGCGCCGATTCCAGATCAAGCTCAACCCCGAGAAGTGTGTCTTCGGAGTACCAGCCAGCCAGCTGCTAGGTTTCCTGGTCTCTGAACGCGGCATAGAATGCAACCCAGTAAAAATCAAGGCCATCGAGAGAATGGAGGTACCTAGCCGACTGCTGGATGTGCAGAAGTTCACCGGCTGCTTGGCGTCCATCAGCCGATTCATCAGTCGGCTGGGCGAGAAAGCTCTCCCCTTATACCAACTCATGAAGAAGACCACTTTTTTTGAGTGGAACCATAAGGCGGACGAAGCTTTTCACCAGTTGAAGAAGATGCTGACTACTCCACCCGTCCTGGAGGCTCCGACTCCCAAGGAACCTATGCTCCTGTACATCGCCACCACCAGCCGAGTAGTCAGCACAGTCATTGTAGTAGAGCGCAAGGAGGAAGGCAAGGCGCTACCTATCCAGAGACCAGTATATTACCTGAGCGAGGTACTGTCGACCTCCAAGCAGAACTACCCCCACTACCAGAAGATGTGCTATGGCGTGCACTTTGTTGCCAAGAAATTGAAGCCTTACTTTCAAGAACATCCAATCACGGTGGTCTGCACGGCTCCACTTGCCAAGATCATCGGCAGCCGTGATGCCTCTGGTCGAGTGGCCAAGTGGGCCATAGAGCTGGCTCCTTACACCATCTACTACCAGCCCCGCACCGCTATCAAATCACAAGCACTGGCCGACTTCCTCGTCGACTGGGCCGAGACCCAGTACCTGCCTCCAGCACCTGACTCCACCCATTGGCGGATGCACTTCGACGGCTCCAAGATGCGCACCGGCTTGGGAGCCGGCGTCGTCCTCACCTTCCCCAAAGGCGACAAGCTCAAATATGCACTGCAAATCCATTTTGCCGCCTCCAACAACGTGGCCGAGTACGAGGCGCTCATTCACGGGCTCTGGCTTGCCAAAGAACTTGGCATCCGCCGGATCTTGTGTTATGGCGACTCGGACTTAGTGGTCCAGCGGTCGTCTGGCGACTGGGACACCAAAGACGCAAACATGGCGAGCTACCATTTCCTCGTGCAGCAAATCAGCGGGTATTTCGAAGGGTGCGAGTTCCTCCATGTGCCAAGAAACGACAACGACCAAGTAGACGCCTTGGCACGAATCGGCTCTACCCGCCAAGCAATACCATCTGGCGTCGCCCTTCAACGCCTCCTCAAGCCGTCTGTCAAGCCTTCACCAGAATCAGACTCCATCTTTGTGCCGGCTCCTCCCGAAGACGGCGGACCCGACTCCAGAGTTCCGGCAGTCGGAACGGGGACTTTGGCGGACGACTCCAAAGCTACCACGGTCAAGCCCGGCCCGAGGACTGCGGTGACGAACTTGGAGATTCCAGAACTCGGCCCAAGGACTGAGGCAGTCGGCCTGGGGACTTCATCAGCCCAACAAGCGGTTGTTGACTCCAGCCCGCCGCCTCCCAGCCCAGCCACCCTCGTCCAAGTCGCAGTTCTGATAGTCGACGAAATAGCAGCACCCTCATGGGCCCAGCCCATCCTCAAATTTCTGGTGAACAAAGAGCTACCAACTGATGAGACCTCAGCTCGGCAAGTACAACGCCGGGCAGCAGCCTATACCATAATCAACAGAGAGCTGGTCAGGCGCAGCGTCACTGGTGTCTACCAGCGTTGTGTAGAGCCAGAGCAAGGCCAGGCAATCCTCAAAGACATCCATCAAGGCGTGCGGCTTCAAGAGCACTCGTCACCAAAGCTTTTCGGCAAGGTTTCTTTTGGCCGACCGCCTTGGAAGAGGCCAAGGAGTTGGTCCAAAAATGCAAAGGGTGCCAGAAGTTCAGCTCCAAGACGCACCAGCCGGCCTCTGCGCTCAAGGCCATCCCCATTGCTTGGCCTTTCGCAGTTTGGGGTCTAGACATGGTGGGACCATTCAAAACAGCACGAGGCAGTCTAACTCACCTACTTGTCGCAGTGGACAAGTTCACCAAGTGGGTGGAAGTGAAGCCAATCAAGAAACTGAAGGTCCGACTGCCGTGACCTTCATCACCGATATCACAATTCGGTACGGCATACCACACAGCATCATCACCGACAACGGCACAAATTTTGCCAAAGGCGCCTTGGCCCGTTTCTGCGCAACATAGGGCATCTGACTGGACCTAGCATCCGTCACCCACCCGTAGTCAAACGGCCAAGTGGAGCGAGCAAACGGCCTCATCCTGTCCGGCATCAAGCCTCGGTTGATCGAGCCTCTGGAGCGCTCGGCTGGCTGCTGGCTCGACGAGCTGCCAGCCGTCCTCTGGAGTCTGCGCACGACTCCAAACAAGTCAACCGGCTTCACGCCCTTCTTCCTCGTCTACGGTGCCGAAGCCGTCATCCCAACGGACATAGAGTTCGACTCCCCACGAGTCACCATGTACACCGAGGAGGAAGCAGAAGAAGCACGACAAGACGACATCGATCTGCTGGGCCGGCTGTTGGCACTCAGCCGGTCCAGCATCTACCAGCAGAGCCTGCGCCGATACCACAACAGGAAGGTCAGGCCAAGATCTTTCCAAGAAGACGACCTTGTACTCCGGCTGATCCAGCGAACAGCCGGCCAGCACAAGCTGTCGCTGCCTTGGGAAGGCCCTTTCATCATCAGCAAAGTACTAGGCAACGACTCCTACTACCTGATCGATGCTCAGAAGCCCCGAGCACGCAAGAGGGATGACTCCGGCAAGGAGACAGAGCGGCCATGGAACGCAAATCTTCTCCGAAGATTTTACAGTTGATGCAGTATGTACCACGCTACCTTTTGTATTAAAATACCAAGACTTCGGGCCCCCCGAGACGAGCTCGGGGACTGCCCTCTTTTGTCTGTATGATAAAAATTATGCCTACAAGTATGTTACCCTTTGTCATGCCGCTTGGCACCGGGCTCGACAAGTCGGCCCGGGGACTTGCCGCCTTGCACTATGAAATGCTTCCTGCAGTCGGACAAGTAGTGTGTAAACGCCTAAGCCGTCTCTTGCCAGAAGCCGCAGCTCGCAGAGTGACTATACGGTGGGCAGCAATAAGGTAGAATGGGCATTCGCATGAAAAATGGCTAAGGACCCAAAGCATAAAACATAGCTCAAGACGGCTTCCAAGCCCTTCTCGCAAACTGACTCTCGGACAGTCGGATTGTCGTTTTCTATCCAACTTGCTCAAACAATCTTGAAATCGGCTAAGTACTTGCTTTCCCAAAGTAGCCTAGCACTTGATCTAGCAACAGTCTGCAGAGCGGCTGTCCGATTGGCAAGGCAGGCAACTAGGAGAAAGCGGCAAAGGAAAACAGCCAAAAAGAACAATGAGCAAGAAAAGATAGACATATATATATAACACAGGCCCTTGGCCGAATTGTCAAGCAGAGGTTCTGAATACACCCCGCGGGTGGAATTGTGCGAATTAACAAGTTCTTCAAAAGACTACTGAAGCAGATAAAAAAAAAGACACATCGGCAGCTTAGGAGGCGGCAGACGGAGTCGGGGGGTCGGAGGAGGCGCCAGCGTCAGTCGTCGGGGCGGTCGGCCGGCTAGTCTCGGCTTGATCGCCTCCGGCAGCAGTCGGATCGGTCGCACGCGGCTCGTTGCTGGAGGCGCGGTCGGGCTGATGCTGGCCGTCTGCTCCGTCTTCTGGTGCCTCCGCCTCGCTCTCACCCTCCGCCTCGTCCTCCTCCTCGACGCTGGAGCCGATCACCTCCGCCGAGTCTTCGTCGTAGTCTGGGTTCATCCCAAACCACTCCGGCGGGACCTCCTCGCCATCTTCAGACCACTCGGGGACCAAGATGCTCGTGTCGGTGTACTCGGCGATCGCCGCAGCATGCTTGACGAGGGCGTCTTCCGCAGCCGCCAGCTCCGGCTGGGCCTCCGACCGAAGCGTGGCCAACCGGTCTAGATCCAGCCCCGGGTACCACGCCTTGACGAACTCCAAGGCCCGGCGCGCTCCAGCGCGGGCCGAAGAGCCCTTCCAGGCCACGAGGCGACCAGTCGCGACCTCCAACCAGTTGGCCGTCAGGCTGGGGGTGCACGGAGCCTGCATATCCGGCCAAAGGGCGGAGATCGCCTGGGCGCCGACGCGCTGAAGCTGGCGCAGCATCCGGTGAGCCGGCCGGAGGCGAGCCTCGATACTCAAGATGTGCTCATCAAGAGTTCGGGGGGCATCGGCGGTGATCTCTGTGCCCTCCGCCCTCCAACTTGCACGATCGGCCTCGATGGCTTGGATAGCGGCCTGAGACTGCCCAGGGAAGAAGTCTGCAAAAGACACGAAGAAACAAAAAAGCGAGTCAAAAACCAGGAGTCGGCACGACCTAGGTCGGCGGCTCAAAGAAAGAAAACAAAGAGACTCACCATCAACGATGTCTTCGATCTCGTGGAAGCCGGAGGACAGCATCGCCTCCTTGTCAGACCAGGAAGAGCGCTCGCTCGCGAACTCGGCCAGGAGGGCGGCCTCCATCTCCTCCGCCTCCCTCTACGACTTCGCGAGCAGCCCCTTCTGCTCTGCCAACTGAGTGGTCAGTAGATCGCGCTCCGCGGCGAGCTTGCTGCACTCCTCCCCTTTGGCAAGCAGGGCGGAGTTGGCTTCGCTCAGCTGCTGTTGAAGAGCAGCGTTGGCCCCTGAAGGAAAGAAAGAAAGACAGCAGTCATCAATAAAGTAGGTCGCCGGGGAGATTCGGCCCGACTGCTCAGCAGTCGGCCCGAATCTCGGGGACTACAGCCCGCGGGTGCGCTAGCGCGCCCCCGCAGAGAAGAGAAAAAGGAGGAGGACTTACTCCGGCTCTCCGCCAAGTCAGCGGTCCGCTTGCCCAACTCTTCAACATTACGGTTGAAGGTGGTGACGCGGAGGTTGTGGTAGTCCTGCAACAAGCATTGCAGACAAAGTTAGTACCCAGAAGTTCATCAAATTGGAGTTTCGGACCGCCTGCTCAGCAGCCGACCCGAAACTTGGGGACTACACCCAGTGGGTGCGCTAGCGCGCCCCCACAGAGAGGAACAAGAAAAATAAAGGCCCAAAGAAAAGACATACCCGGACGGCCGCCCGCGACGCCAGGAATGCCTTGGTGCAGCTCTGGAGGGCGTCGCCCTCAGCGCGGAGCTTCGCCTGGACGTCCAGGAGCGCCCGGTTCAGCGGCCCTGTGCCGCCTCCCCGCACCCACCCAACAGGTGCGGTGCTCGTCGCCTCGGCATCTGGAGCCGCGGAGCTGGTGGTGCCGGCCTCTAGGGGACGGGGTGCCGAAGTCGCCTTCTCCAAACGACGGCGCGCTGGCGAGCCGACCTAGAGGAGAAGCCTCGCCACGGCCTCTTCTTCGGTCGGTGGCACCGGAGGGTCCGCTGGCTGCTCGCCTCGCACGCCTTCAGACGGCGGCGGAGGCGGCGGCGGAACGTTCGCGCCCGGAGTAGAGGGCTCGCCGCCTTCCCTCTCCTCGACGAGGTTCTCCCCGCCGGCTCCTCCAGTCTGCCCCGTGAACTCCGGCGGCGGCGGCGCAGAGTTCAGCGGGGTAACAAGCAAGGCCGCCTAGCGGCGTGCGGCTTCCTCAGCCCGCTGCTTCGCCGCGGCGGCGGCTTCAGCCTCCGCTAGTTTTTTCTTGGTGGAGGCCTCCGCCCTGTCGGCCTCCGCCTTCTCCAGGCGGAGGGCTTCTTCTTCATTGCGCTTCTCCTGCGCATTCCGCTCCGTCGCCTCCCGGAGGTCGGCAGCGGGGTCTATCCGCCGAGTGGTGGCAGGCGTCTCCGCTGACCCCATGACGGAGGCGGCGGCGACCCGCTCAAGAGAAAGGGGAGCCCTGAAGAAAGAAGGGCGAGCAGAGACTCAGACAAAACACGAAGAAAGAATAAACTTTGAAGTCAGAATACTTACGCGGAGACCAACGGCGGCTTCTTCACCTCCTTACGGAAGCGGATGGCCTTTGCGGCTGCCTCGTCCCGCCGGGTCGCCGCAGCCGAGCCCTTGGGCTTCTTCGGCCGGCTGCCAAACAAAGTCGGCGCAGCCCGGCGTTTCTTCCTGCCGCCTGGAGCGCCCGACGCGGCAGAAGAGCCCGCGCCCGGCTGGCTGGCTCCTGGCCGATGGTGAGGGGCGGCTCCTCCCTCGGCGTCGTCTTCAGGCCAGTCGGCAAAGGTAGCCGAGGGCCTGAAGTCGCCGGTCGTTCCTCCTCCTCCCTCGGCGTCGTCTTCCAGAGCCGCCGCCCCCAGATCGGGGTCGTCGACGTCGCTCTCCGCCCGATCGGCGGCGAACTCACGGGCCGGCCCCGAGGTGCCGGCTGGTGGGTGAAGAAGGGGATTCTAACCAAAAAGCAGACTGATTAAAACAAAGACTCGGCAAGAAGAAGACAATCTAAAGAAAAGAAAGGCGACTCACCACGGGCGGGGGGTTGGTGCGGGAGTATGGCTCCTTGCCGAATCGCCAGTCCTCCGGGAGCCTGCTGTCCGAGAGGTAGTTCACCATCAGGGCCACCTCTTCGTGAGGCATGTCCTTGGTGCACATCCGACTCGGGTCGCGGCCCCCGCTCATCTGGCATATCAGGTGAGGGTGGCCTTGGAGTGGGAGAATTCGACGCGAGACGAAGGCGGCCAGCAGGTCCGGGCCAGTCAGACCCTCCAACTGTGTCAGCACTCGGAGTCGCGTGATGGCGCCGGCTCCCGCAGGCGTCAGCGACCTGGCCCGGTACGACCAGTTGGGCAGTCTGCCAGCCGGCGGGCCGGCTTCGAAAGCTGGCAGATTAACCCAGTCGCCCCTCGTGGCAACGTTCCTGACGTAGAAGTAGGACCGCTGCCACATCTTCACCGACTTCAGCAGCGAGATGGGGGGGAAGTGGTTGTCGGCTCCTGTCCTTCGCACAGCGATGAAGGCGCCGCACTGAGCCGGCACGCCCGCGGCCTGGGTGCCGATCTTGGAGAAGAAGAACTCCCCCCAGAGCTCTAGGGTGGGGAGGACTCCAAGGAAGCCCTCGCACAGAGCCACGAAGGCAGACAGCAGCACCACGGTGTTGGGGGTGAGGTGGTGCGGCTGGAGTCCGTAAAACTCCATGAACAACCGGAAGAAGCTGCTCGCCGGCAGCCCCAGCCCGCGCAGGCAGTGCGAGCGGAAGATGACCCGCTCGCCCTCCCACGGGGCGGGGGAAATCTCCCCCTCCGGCACGAGACGCACCTGCACGCGATCCTCGCCGGGAAGCCGACGGGTCCGGCGGAGGAACTCGATATGGTCTTCGTGGACCTCGGAGCCGTCCCAGGTGCTGGAGCGCATTGGCGGAGGCGCGGCAGCAGAGGAAGAGCTCATCACGAAGCTGTCACCACGGCGTTCGCCGGAGCTTGGGCGTGCGGCAAGGTGAGCAAGAGAAGAGGAAGCAGGAGAGCGAGGAGCTGCGAGGAGGAAGAAGCGAGGGTAGTGGGGAGGAGGGGCGCGCGTGCCCCCCTCTTCCCCCTCCTTATAGCCCTATGGGCTGCGAAGCCGAGGGGGCGGACGTGGGGATTTACTGTGCCCGCAGCCCCACGACCCCCACGATCCACGTAAAGTTACTGCGCGCAGTAACTTCACGAGAATCCTAACCGCCCGCCAGGGCCGCAGCGGATCCGCTCGGGCGCCGAGGCGCGGTAGTGGCGGGCCCCGCCTATGGGCTTGTCCCGTCGCGCGCGTGGGATGGCAGAACGGCCTGGCCACGTGCCCTTGTGTGACAGGCCAGGAACGGGCGGCTTTCTCTGGAAGCTTAGCTAGCACGCCACTTGAAATCCCGCCGCGGCGTTCAAACTACTGAGCAAGTCAGAATTGAGTAAGTCCGAGTTGGGCGAGTCCGACTCTTTCTAGTCAGCCCGGTGGAAGTCAATCAAGACCATGAGTTGCGCCCGGAAAGAGAAATTGCTGAGGCTTCTCGGCCGATCGTCCGCGGCGCCTCACCAGCTTCGGGGACTACTGTCGGAGTAATGGGCCACGGGTAGGCCAACCCGAGCCCCACGACCTTTCAAGACATCGGGGCAGGCTGCGCCCCTTTGAAAAGATACACCGTTGAACGATTTTGAAAAGAGATTGCACCGGTTGATTCAAATGACTTGAATGGGATAACAACCTCGAAATAGGTTGAACGGATCTTGAATGACAAGATGAGACTTTTGAGATATCTTGAGCACTTCGGAATAATTGAATAGCGAGAAATGACTGAATATGAGGTGCACCGGCATGAGAAGGTATTTGAAACGAGGAAAATGATATGATCAACAAAGCTTGAATTTGATCCACCGGAGAAGAAAAATAATGAAGAATGATGAACTTGAGGCTCCGTTAGAATCTTCATGAGAATCACCGGATACGAACATTGAAAGAAAAGAATGGAGAAAGTTCACATGAATCAAATGGATACTTGATTAAGATATCTAAGTCCTCGAAGAAAAAGGGAGGGAGGGCGGGAAAACAAAGACAACTTAGGACGGATGAAACAAACAATGTTAACAAGACTTTGAGTTGATCTTGCGGATGTTGAAATGAACGGATCCACTTGAAGAGAGACGCGTCGGTAGACAAGAATTGACATGACAATCTCAATAAACGAGAAGGATTAGTATCCATGTAGGAATATGAGAACACCGCTTAGGAAAGGTATGGGATCAACACTTGACTTTGAAGCAACTCGAAAACCACAACAAAAACAAAGGATTGGCTTGTAGAATAAGCCGGAACAAACATATGATAGAGATTTCGTTTGAAGTTTTCGTGGTGGGGCCTACACGGGCTCGATCATACAACACCATCATGTACAAGGCAGTGCACATGACATACGAAGCGTCCCCGAGTCAGCATAGCAAAGGACTCTTTAAGACACAACGAGACCACTGTAA
Source organism: Triticum urartu (assembly GCF_003073215.2). NCBI lineage: Eukaryota > Viridiplantae > Streptophyta > Magnoliopsida > Poales > Poaceae > Triticum > Triticum urartu. The sequence continues at coordinate 86,474,436 of NC_053026.1, forward strand.
AACCAACTGTGGATAGGCGGACCACTAGACGTCGAACCCCAATTTCATATCATACATCTGACAGAAAGATATCCTAAGAGCTACTTGAATTCCCACTTATAAACTCCCGAAACTTTCCAGTTATGCAATCAGGTGTTGGGGATACAGGGGAAGCATAATATCTCACCCAAAACTAGCAAATCCTACATCCAGCTGTATCCATCCTTCAACACATAACCAAGAAACCTTCGGAAATCATTTACCTCAACCTTCGAAAAGCATCCGTTATACGAGTTATGGCAATACTCTCGAACTCCCGCCCCAGTACTGGGTGGCATCGAGGTTATCTCACCAACAACTGCATAAAAGAGATTTTCGATGTCGGCGAAACTCAGGTATTCCAGAATTGCAACGATAAAATTGTGACGACAACACCTCGGAGCTCAACTCCCCGGGACACTGCCACAACCCTTAAATGTCAGGAGGCACCAAGAACAATGTTCTCGTCACAAAACCATCGGAACGATTCCAAGATACCCGCGTGATCCTAAATTTTTTTAGTGAAGTTTGAGAAGAGAAGAGTCAAAACTCTACGTCAGGATACCTCACCAGTGCGACGAAGGGACTGAGGAGTAAAAAGAATCCTACTCTCCGATATATATATAATCCTAAATGACTCAAAACATTTTTCTAGACTCAACAACGCCAACGATTTGATCAAGCAGGGGGCTCCTAAGGTCGGAGAAGGCTCTGATACCAACTTGTAACGCCCTCGATGCGGCTATATCTCCCATGTGTCGAAGCATGACTTAGAGGCATAACCGCATTGAAAGCAATGTCGCAAGTGAGGCAATCTTCGCAAACAACCCATGTAATGCATAAAGGGAAAGAGATACATAGTTGGCTTACAATCGCCACTTCACACAATACATGAATAAAGCATTACATCAACCAGATACAATCAAGGTCCGACTACGGAACCAAAATAAAAGAAGACTACCCCAAATGCTACACAGATCCCCGATCGTCCCAACTGGGCTCCACTACTGATCAACTGGAAACGGAACAACATAGCGAACACAATCTTCATCGAGCTCCTCCTTGAGCTCGGTTGCTTCACCTGCACGGTTTCATCGACACCTGCAATCTGGTTTTGGAAGTATCTGTGAGTCACGAGGACTCAACAATCTCACACCCTCACGATCAAGACTATTTAAGCTTATAGGTAGGGTAAAAGGTATGAGGTGGAGCTGCAGCAAGCGACTAGCATATATGGTGGCTAACATACGTAAAAGAGAGCGAGAAGAGAAGGCAAAGGACGATCGATGAACTATGATCAAGAAGTGATCCTCGAACAACCTACGCCAAACATTACTCCAACACCGTGTTCACTTCCCGGACCCCGCCGAGAAGAGACCATCACGGTAACACACGCGGTTGATGCATTTTAGTTAAGTTAGGTTCGGGTTTTCTACAACCGGACATTAACAAATTTCCATCTGCCCATAACCGCGGGCACGGCTTTCGAAATTTCAAAACCCTGCAGGGGTGTCCCAACTTAGCCCATCACAAGCTCTCACGGTCAACGAAGGATATTCCTTCTCCCAAGACAATCCAATCAGACTCGGCATCCCGGTTACAAGACATCTCGACAATGGTAAAACAAGACCAGCAAGACCGCCCGATGTGCCAACATCCTGATAGGAGCTGCACATATCTCGTTCTCAGGGTAACACCGGATGAACACTACATACAGCTAAAACCAACCCTCAAGTTTCCCCGAGATGGCGCCGCAAGTGGCTCTGGTTCGGACCAACACTTAGACAAGCACTGGCCCGGGGGGTTAAAATAAAGATGACCCTCAGGATGCGCAACCCCCAAGGGAAAAAGGCTAGGTGGTGAATGGTAAAACCAAGGTTGGGTCTTGCTGGAGGAGTTTTATTCAAAGCAAACTGTCAAGGGGTTCCCATTATAACCCAACCGTGTAAGGAACGCAAAATCAAGGAACCTAACACTGGTATGACGGAAACTAGGGCGGCAAGAGTGGAACAAACCACCAGGCATAAGGTCGAGCCTTCCACCCTTCACCAAGTATATAGATGCATTAATTAAATAAGAGATATTGTGATATCCCAACAAAATATCCATGTTCCAACAAGGAACAAACTTCATCTTCACCTGCAACTAACAACGCTATAAGAGGGGCTGAACAAAGCGGTAACATAGCCAAACAACGGTTTGCTAGGACAAGGTGGATTAGAGGCTTGGCTTAACAATATGGGAGGCATGATAAGCAAGTGGTAGGTATCGCAGCATAGGCATAGCAAAAGAGCGAGCATCTAGCAAGGAAAGATAGAAGTGATTTCGAGGATATGGTCGTCTTGCCTGAAATCCCGCAAGGAAGAAGAACGAGTCCATGAAGAAGACAAACGGACGAAGTCGAACGGATTCTCACAAATGCAACATTACCGGATTACCGAGAAGAAGTACACCGGAAAGGAAGCAAACAACATAGTAAACAACCAACACATGAACATGACATGATGCACAACCAAGTATGATGCATGTCCGGTTTAAGGAAGCATGGCATGGCAAAGTGCACAGACAATCCTACAAATTAAGTGGAGCTCAATATGCAACTCTGTTGCATATTGACGAAACACCACGTGACTTATTTAGTTCGATCTTGTTATGAACCCAACAATATTAAATGTTCTTAACATGGCAAGAGGTGAGGCATAACAAAACTACACCATCTAAACAATTTAAATGGGGCCGGATATAACAAATAACGAATCCGGTAAAACCCCATATGCCTTAGTAATTTAATGCAACAACAGTTTTAAATATTTTAATTGATGTTAATATGATGCGGATGACATGAGCAAGTTTAAAGAAAATGTTGATAAGAGCATATTATGAAGCATTTGTCATCGTGGCGGAAGTGAAAGGGGTGCCACGGCAATGATAACGAAAATGATGCCACGACAACGTTCCGGTAACTCGATTGAGATACCGATGCAAAGGAGAAGTGTGCGGATGCGTGCAAAAGATGGTGGGGCGCTCCCGGATTCCGGGTGTCCCATGAGTTGGCGACAAGGAAACGAGGGAACAACTAACGTTCACGGGCGGATTACAACAACCAACATGCATCTCATACAACTCATGCATACGGTCCACGGGTGGTCGTCACGGGGTTATACCTTCGAAGCGTGCCTTTTCGGAATGGAACGGATCGAGTTCGGCGGTAGGGGTACACGTGTCGAAGGGGAAGTAGTTGTTCACGGGGTCGTCGTGGGAAGTAGCGGTTCACACGACGGTAGTTGAACTTGACGTTTGCGTTACACGGGTCTTCGGCGACGGTCGTCGTACATGGTTCGGAGTGGTACTTGCATCTTTGGACTTGTCGGTCTCGATTCTTGCGATGGTAGCGGTATACGTCTCGTTTTCGGAGAGGTACTTGGGGTCATTTGAACTTGTCGGTCTCGTTATCTTGAAGGGGTGCTTGACGTTCTTAGCGATTCCGAAGACGGCGGTAGATGTACTTGGTGCCAATATGGTCTTCTGGTACTTGACGACTCCGGACGGGGCAACAAAACATAGTTGACCTTGCCGTTTCGGTGTTGTAGTGGAACAAACGTCCATGTAGCCTTGCCGGTGTAGGTACTTGACGGTATCCGTGCGTAGAGGTACTTGGCAGTTTTATGTAGACGAATTTGAGGTACTCCGGGGCAGAGGTAGCAACGTTGCAAGGATGGTCTCGACGCATCCAGATCGAAACAAAGCCAAGTGGCCTCGGGCATCGCAGATCGAGGCAGCGGCGGGCACTCGTCTCCTGCTCGAAGCAGAGGTGAGGCCGAGGACACAGGGCTTGGGGGCGCATAGAGGCTGAAGGGCGGAGCAGGTTCGGCCGCAGGAGGAGGCTGGCGAAGCAGGACGGACCGATCTCGGCCAGACCGGGTCGAAAACGGGGCGCAGCGGCGCCGGGGTGCTGCGGATGAGGACCGGCGTCGAAGATGCGCTCCTGTTGGTCGCCGCCGGCGAGCTCTTGTTGGCTGCTGGTGCTCCGGCGGCATTGGAGATCGAGGCAAGCTCGAGGACGAGAGGAAGGAGACCTCCAGGGACGGGCGTAGGTGCGCGAGCCGAGGAGCTCCTGCTCCTGCTCCTGCTCCTGTGGTCGCGGCGCGGCACCATGGCCGAAGGGGTCTGAGAGGAGGAGGCGCCGGGCAGCGCGCGGGCACGGAGGAGAGGGAGGCGCGGCTGCGCAGGTTCCAGGCGGAGGAGGAGAAGGGACGTGCAAGGCTCCAGGCGGCGCTGGGAGGATCGGGCGCAGCGCGGCGCTGGGGAGGATCGGGCGCAGCGTGTGTGTGGGAGCGCTTGGGAGGAGGACAAGGGGAATCGAGGGGATCGGCGCTGGCGGCGCAAGGGAAAAGAGAGGAGGGGGTACAGGGGATCGGGTGAGGGAGCGGTTAGACGGGGAGTGGGCCTTGGGAGGCCGGCCCAGTGGTGAGGGCGCCGGCTGGGCTTTCTCTCCCTCCCTACTCAACATGCCTTTCCATTAAAACAAGACAGAAAAAGATAAAGAAAAGAAAGAGAAGGTAGGGGCGGAATCTAGGCACTAGGACAATTTTCCCGGACTCTTAAAAATATGCATGGTCCGAGAAAATTAGAAGTGGTAAGATCGAAAGATATGAATTCAAACTCATTTGAGTTTAATCAAATGGTTTGAACTAGGGCTAGGGTTTTGAAGTGCCCAGAAATGTTGAGAATTTGGGTGGAGCTCGGGGAAGTGACAAAAGAAATAACAGGACAAGTTTGGGGACCAAACTTGAAGCGGAAAAGGGCATGTGATAAATTGCAAGTGTGTTATAGGTGATTCCGAAAATGGAAGATTTAATATAGCTCCCTAATATCAGGAGGATATGTTATAAAGAGAATCACCATGTGAATTCCCTCGATTTAAATGGATCAAAGATCCATACAAATTATTTAGTTGAGATGCAGAAGACTTATGACATGATGACATAATGACATGATGCAATGCACATGATGCAACGAACCAAAACGAATCACCCGACAACACTCGAAAACATGGAAGGCATCTGAAGCTCCGGTCTTGGGGCGTTACATAGACCCAGGGTTTGTTGCACCGACAGAAGCCCACGAGGCTGCCCTGAGCGCGCTGCCGAGCATCGTCGGGGTAGGCCCTAATAAGTGCATAGGTAGGTGCACTGAAGAGGCTGGTCCCTCGGAGTCTTATTTGCTTCTTCATTAATCTTGAGCCTGAGCCATTTTCCGGTTTCCCCACGCGTTGTGTAAAGCCAATCGTGGTGGGGCCGTCCTTGTAATGGCCCGTGAATGACTTTAACGCACAGGGTAGAAACTGCCACTTCATTCTTCCCACCCCGCCCTTATCCTCGACCACGTATGCTGCATGCATCGCGCGGGGTAGGTAACAGAGGTGCGTGTCGTGGGAGAGCATCAAGGAGAGGGCCCGGTCTTCTTGAATTGGCGGAGGAGGGCGGTGGTCGCTCATTGAGGGAGTGGCTCCCCTCCTCGGCCCGCCTATAAAAGGAGGGGCGAAGGGAGAGCTGAGCTATCCATCTCCGCATCCTTTCTTCCCTGTCTTCTGCCTTTCGCCGGTCATGTTGAAGAAAAGATCCTGGGGCCAATCCCCAGGCTCCAGCTTGGGTTTTGAGTTGTCGAATGTTTGTTTTGGCGCTTGGGGAGTGAATCTGGTCCATGTTCGGAGAAGGCGCCACAGATGAGCCGCCCGTGGCGTGGGAGATATCAAGCTTCCCCGTTGTGGGGAATAGCTTGCTCTTTCCGCCACGGTCGGCTGCCCATTGGGTAGTGTGGTGTCCATCTCCGGGCTACCATTGCTTGTGGGCCTGGCGATTAGGTCCTTGGTGTCTTTAGGGCTTGCTCGGGAGGTAGGGCTTGGTATCATTGGTAATCCCAGCACTGCCCTTTCTGGAGGTCCTGGGGCTATGTCAACGAGAGGCGCGCCTTCCTCCCCGCCGAGGTGGGTAGCGGTGCGCCTCGAGCCCCCTGGCCGTCTTGGTCGCTCGCTGTCTCTCCGAGAAAGACGTTGGACCGTGAGGTCGGCGCTCCCCTGGGATCGTGTTGATGAATATGAAGCCAGGGGAGACGGAGAAAGCGGGAGGCAGGCTGTCCAGTTGGAGTATGATGGCACTGACGCGTTCGTCTCATACTGGCGACCTGCTGACCATCTTCATGTCTTTCCCCTCCTTTCCCCGGCATCGTCATCACCGTTTTATCAGTTACCGGAGAAAAGCTTGCCCCTCTGGTGCTTCCGCTTCCTCCTATGATCTTCCGGCTGGGCCCTGACGTCCTTCTCTGTCGGTGCCTGTGTTGGAGCCCTTTTACCGGTCCTGGAAGTGGTGACCAGGGGGCCGCTGTGGTGCTCCTTCCGCCTTCCTCCTTCACAGCTTCGCCACTCCCGATCTTGTCAGGCTGTGTTCGGTAGGCCCTGATGGGATCGGGGTGGCATTGTGTGCCGGTGCACATCCCGCCCTCTTCTATTCCCACCGCACTACCTGGGACAAGAGGGACATGGAGAGGAGTTTACGGGGCACTTATCTTTTTTCAATCTTAAACTCGTCGGCACTTGCCAATTTTTAGTTCAAATAATGTAATCTCTTGAGTCCATGTTTGTGTTCTGTAAGGCTTGTACTTGTATGATCAGTATATTAATGAAAAAGATGATCCTTGCCGAGAACTCGTGCATGTATATGTCCATGCAGAGGTGAAATGCCTATTTATTTTAAATAAACGACTTTTCCCTGGCAGGTTATCCTGCCAGTAACCTTTTGATTTTGTTGCCGGAGAACTGAGCCTACCGGGCAAAAAATAAAGGACCAACCCCCAACCCCTTTTCATCAAAGGCCACTGCGACCAACCTGGATGAAGCAACGTTCGAGCCAAGGATGGGAGCACCTAAGTTTCGAAGAGCGGCGAGGTTTTCTCATGCACAAGTTTCAGCTTACAGAACACTTATGTGCAAGAGGTAGAACTTATCTGTTTGGCTTGCCAGGGATTGCAGTGCTGGTCCATCTCCCCAACTCCTTGTAGAAGCCAAGTTCACAGCGGGAACCTGCAGCTTTATGCAGATGGGAATGATGCAAGATGCGAACCTATCTATATGAACATGCAAATGCTCATGAAATGCTATTGGAATGCTTATGCATGCATGCAACTTGGTCGGGCCCCCAATGCTTCATTTATTTCTCTGTTGCTTAGGGTCGTTGCTTGGCTTTGTACAAGGGGTTACATGCAACTGAGGCAAGGCCTGTACAAAATGGTGGCTGCCGGGCAGGGCCCGACAGCCGCGCCTTACGGGTAGAACTTGCAGAGATGCTCAATATTCCATGAGTTTTGCAATTGAATGCCATCTCCGGTCTCTAGACGGACTGCGCCAGGTCTGGTGACTCGTACTACCCGGTTGGCCTTCCCACTTCGACGTCAACTTGTTTGTACCCTTGGCGGACTGAACGCGCCAAAGGACAAGGTCGCCTTCCTCAAAACACTGGGGCATGAACCCTGCGGCTATGATAGTGACGCAGGGCTTGCTGATAGCATGCAACACGCGTAGTAGCCCAGAGACGGTTCTCCTCGAGTAGCACATCATCGTCGCGCCAGTGCTGATCTTGCGCTACTTCATCGTTGGCAAACACTCGAGGCGACCCGTAAATGAGTTCCGTGGGGATAACTGCTTCTGCCCCATAGACTAGGGAGAAGGGAGTCTGCCCGATAGCTCGATTTGGTGTCGTTCCGAGGGACCAAAGAACTACCGGCAGCTCATCGATCCACTGCTTGCCATGCTTCTACACCGTATCAAAGGTTCTTGTCTTGAGTCCTCACAGCACTTCAACGTTTGCCCTCTCAGCTTGTCGATTGCTTTTGGGATGTGCGACAGAGGCAAATGAGATCTTGCTTCTGAGGGTGTGAACATATTCGTGAAGGCGCGGCTCATGAACTGGGTGTCGTTGTCGGTAATGATCCTTGCCGGGACCCCAAGACGACACACCAATTCTTTCAAGAACTTGATAGCTGACTGAGCAGTCACCTTTCTAACAGCAGCTACTTCCGTCCACTTTTCAAACTTGTCGATAACAATGAACAAGAATTCAAAGCCCCCGACTGCTCGGGGGAAAGGGCCGAGGATATCGAGCCCCCAGACTGAAAATGGCCATGACAGAGGGATTGTCCGAAGAGCTTGGGCAGGGAGGTGGATGTTTTTGGAATAGAACTGGCAGGCTTCACATTTGGTGACTAGCTCAACCGCATCTTCGAGGGCTGTGGGCCAATAGAATCCTTACCGGAATGCTTTCCCAACCAACACCCTCGATCCAATGTGGGAGGCGCACATGCGTTTGTGTATCTCAGCCAGCAATTCCTTTCCTTCTTCCCGGCAGATGCACTTCAATTTCACACCATTGGGCCTTCTTCTGTATAGAGTTTCATCGACAAAATGATACATACCGGCCCTCCAGGCTACTCTTTCAGCTTCATCTTGGTCATCGGGAAGTTCTCCGGTTTGGAGGAAGTGGACTATGTGCCTTGCCCAAGTTGGAGCCTGGGGCTCGACAACGAGGACTAGAGGCACCTCCTCAATTGCGGGGGCACATTCCTCATTCGTGGGGACCATGGGCCCGGCTGGATGGTGCGGTCCGACAAGTGGTGTAGAGTTGTTTCCGGCAGGGTCCCTACCAGGAGCGGAAGGCTCTATCTGGAGAGGCTTACCAGAGTCCATCTTTCTCCTTTTCTGGGACATTGTTGCTGGGGATACAGAGGGCTAAGTAAGGTGAAGAACAAAAGTCCATGGTTCCACAAGAAGCTTCTACACAACACACTTTGATAGATGATCAGCTATCCCGTTTTCCGCATGAGGTACGTGCTCTGTTTGCAATCCGTCAAAGAGCTCCTCCAATCTTCTCGCTTCCTCAACATATGCCTCCATCAATGGGAGTTGGTAATCCTTGTTGACTTGTCTCACCACAAGCTGTGAATCTCCTCGAATGATCAGGTTCTTAACTCCCAATTCTGCGGCGATGCTGAGCCCGACAAGCAGCCCTTCATACTCTGTTGTATTGTTGGTCACCTCTTCCCGGGAAAAATGCATCTGGACGACGTACTTCAAGTGCTACCCGGAGGGGACGACGAGAAGCACGCTAGCCCCTGCACCTTGTAGGGAAAAGGCACCATCAAAATACATAATCCATTCTTGGGGCGCCTCCTTGCGGGGGATTACTATTTTCGGTACTTCCTCATCAGGGGTTGGCATCCATTCTGCAATAAACTCTGCCAATGCCCTGCTTTGGATCGTTGATATGCTCTCAAACTTCAGGCCAAAACTGGATAACTCCAAAGCCCACTCCACTACTATGCCGGTAGCCTCAGGGTTTCGGAGTACCCTTTGTAACGGGAAGCGAGTGACAACCGTGATCTCATGGGCTTGGAAGTAGTGGCGCAGTTTTCTTGAGGCCATGATGAGACCAAAGATCAACTTTTGCATGCGAGGTACCTCGATCTAGCCCCCTGTAGTAAGGAACTGACAAAGTACACTGGGTGCTGCACCATTTTCTTCCTTGCCGTGTCCTAGGGGTTGCTCTTGTTGCCGTGCTCATTTCTGTCCTGATTCTTATCTGGCTCTTTCGGTCCTTGCTCACTTTCTGCTTCATCCACTTCCCGCTATGCCACCAAGGCTGCACTAACCACTTGGTTGGTTGCCGCTAAGTATAGCAGCAACGACTCTTGCGGCTTGGGAGCAACCAAGGTGGGCACAGAGGACAAGTAGGCCTTCAACTCTTGCAAAGCTGCATCTGCTTCTGGGGTCCACTTCATGGGTCCTGCCTTCTTCAGGATTTTGAAGAACGGCAGGGCGCGCTCGGCAGACTTGGAAATGAATCTACCGAGCGCGGCAACGCACCCCGTTAGACACTTCACATCCTTGACTGTCCTTGGCGCTTGGATCTTCTCGATAGCTTTAATCTTGTCGGGGTTGGCTTCAATCCCCCGATGGGACACAAAGAACCCAAGTAGATTACCGGAGGGAATGCCAAACACACACTTCTCCGGGTTGAGGTTGAAGTTGATCTTGCACAGATTAGCAAATGTTTCCTCCATCCGGGCACACTTGTCCACCAAGGTGTAAAGCTCCTTCAAGGTCTTGGGAAACCGTACGTTCATCTCGGAATGGATCATGCGCCCGCGCACATTGGATTGGAAGGCAACGATCACAGCTGCTGGATGGATATTCGAGATGTTCCTATGGATCTTGCTGAATCTCTACAAATACTTCCGGAGGGCCTCTCCTTCTTTCTGTTGGAGAATCTGCAAGTCGCTGGGCCGCCCTGGCTCTTGATGGCTGATACGTCTCCAACGTATCTATAATTTTTGATTGTTCCATGCTGTTATAGTATCAATCTTGGATGTTTTATAATCATTTTATATCATTTTTGGTACTAACCTACTTACATAGTGCCAAGTGCCAGTTGCCACTTTTTGCATGTTTTTTACATCACAGAAAATCAATACCAACCGGAGTCCAAATACAACGAAACTTTACGGAAATTTTTTTGGACCAGAAGACACCTAATGGGCCAAGGCTGCGCCTGGGGGTGCTCTGAGGAGAGCATAACCCACCAGGGCGCTCCAGGAGACCCAGGCGTGCCTTGGTGGGTTGTGCCCACCTTGGGTGCCCCCCGGACCGCCTCATTGCTATATAAATACCCCAATATTCCAGAAACCCTAGGGGAGTCAACGAAAATAAATTCCAGCCGCCGCAGAGTCCAGAACCACCAGATCCAATCTAGACACCATCACGGATGGGGTTCACCACCTCCATTGGTGCCTCTCCGATGATGCGTGAGTAGTTCTTTGTAGACCTTCGGGTCCGCAGTTAGTAGCTAGATGGCTTCCTCTCTCTCGTTTGATTCTCAATACAATGGTCTCCTGGAGATGCATATGATGTAACTCCTTTTGCGGTGTGTTTGTTGGGATCAGATGAACTTTGAGTTTATGATCAGATCTATCTTTTTATATCCATGAAAGTATTTGAGTTTCTTTGATCTCTTTTATGCATGATTGCTTATAGCCTCGTATTTCTTCTCTGGTATTTGGGTTTTGTTTGGCCAACTAGATCTATTTATCTTGCAATGGGAAGAGGTGCTTTGATTTGGGTTCGATCTTACGGTGCTTGATCCCAGTGACAGAAGGGGAACCGACACGTATGCATCGTTGCTACTAAGGATAAAACGATGGGGTCTATCTCTAGATAGATCTTGTCTACATCATGCCATCATTCTTATTGCATTACTCCATTTCTCCATTAACTTAATACACTAGATGCATGTTGGATAGCGGTTGATGTGTGGAGTAATAGTAGTAGATGCAGGCAAGAGTCAGCCTACTAATCTTGGACATGATTCCTATGTAATGAACATTGCCTGGACATTGTCATGATTATTTGAAGTTCTATCAATTACCCAACAATAATTTGTTTACCCACCGTTTGCTATTTTTCTCGAGAGAAGCCGCTAGTGAAACCTATGGCCCCCGGGTCTCTTTCTCATATTATTTGCCTTCGCGATCTATTTTATTTTCCTTTTATTTTTAGATCTACTAAACCAAAAATACAAAAATACCTTGCTGCAATTTAATTTATTTGGAATTCGATCTATCAATATTTACAACTTTCTCACGTCCGTTTGCCAATTTTTGGCACCGCTACCCGAAAGGGATTGACAATCCCTTTTACACGTCGGATTGCGAGTAGTTGTTATTTGTGTGAAGGTGCTGTTTACGTTGTGTTGCTTGATTCTCCTACTCGTTCGATAACCTTGGTTTCATATCTGAGGGAAATACCTACCGCCGCTGTGCTGCATCATCCCTTCCTCTTTGGGGAATAGCGACGTAGCTTCAAGCGACATCGAGAGGAATTTGTACCGCCGTTGCTGGGGAGGTTCTTCAACATATACCAGGTTCCTAATCAGAAATCTCATATCCTCGCAATTTACATTATTTGCCATTTACCTCTCATTTTCCTCTCCCCCACTTCACAAAAATTTACCGTTTTATTCGCCCTCTTTTTTGTTCACCGTTTTCTTCCCGGATCTGTTGTTGAGTGCAATCTTGTTGTGTAGTCATCATGACTCAAGAGAACACCAAGTTGTGTGATTTCTCAAATACCAACAACAATGATTTTATTGGCACTTCGCTTGCTCCTCCCGCCACTAGTGCGGAGTTTTGTGATATTAATACTACTTTGCTGAATCTTGTTATGAAAGATCAATTTTCCAGTACTCCTAATGAGGATGCCGCGTCCCATCTTAATACCTTCATGGAATTATGCGATATGCAAAAGAAAAAAGATGTGGACAATGATGTGGTGAAGATGAAATTATTTCCGTTTTCTTTGCGTGATTCTGCGAAAAAATTGGTTCTCTTGTTTGCCTAGCAATAGTATCGATTCTTGGAATAAGTGCAAAGATGCTTTTATCACTAAGTATTTTCCACCTGCAAAAATTATTTCCCTTAGAACCCAGATCATGAATTTCAAGCAACTTGAACATGAGCATGTTGCACAATCTTGGGAAAGGATGAAAATGATGCCAAGGAATTATCCAACTCATGGGTTAAATCTTTGGATGATCATACAAATTTTGTATGCGGGATTGAAATTTGTTTCTTGTAATCTTTTAGATTCCGCCATGGGTGGTACTTTTATGGAAATTACTTTGGGTGAAGCCACCAAATTGCGTGATAATATTATGGCAAATTATTCGCAATGGCATACCGAAAGAGCTCGTACTAGTAAAAAAGTTAATTCGGCTGAAGAAATTTCTTCTTTGAGTGAAAAAGTTGATGCTCTTATGAAATTGGTTGCTAGTAAAAATGCTAATATTGATTTTAATGATATGCCTTTGTCTACTTTGATTGAGAAAACTAGTGATGCCGTAGATATGAATTTTATCTCTCGAAATAATTTCAACAACAATGCTTCTAGAGGTAATTTTAATCCTAGGCCTTTTCCTAATAATTCCTCTTATAATTATGGTAATTCCTACGGAAATCCTTCTTATAATAACAATAGGAACACCTCTGATCTTGAGAATAATATTAAAGAATTTATCAACACGCAATAAGTTTTCAACACTTCCATAGAAGAAAAGTTGAATAAGATTGATGATTTGTCTAGAAGTGTTGATAGAATTTCTCTTGATGTGGAAAATCTCAAGATGAAAATTTTTGTGCCTAAGGTGGATGAATCAATTAAAGCTCTTTATGTTTCTATGGATGAAAGTAAGAAAAGAACCGCTATGCTTAGAGCTAAAAGAGAATTTTTAGAACAACCGTTTTCTAGTGATTACTTTCGTAAAAGTGATGAAGATTTTAAAATGATTGGTGTTCCTTGTATTGATTCTGTGTTTAGTAAAGTTAAGATTGATGAAAAAGGGACTGGAGAAGAGTCAACTTTAGTTAGAAGGTTTCCCGATAATTCGAAGGGTGAAAATCTTGTTGAAGAAATTGATAAAAGTGGGTTTGAAAAGGTCAAAACTTTAGCTAGTGATGTGCCCACTCTTTTGGATTACTAAGACTTTAATTATTATAGTTGATGTTTGATTGATTGTATTTCTTTGTTGCAATGCATGATAAATTCACCCGATTCTCATGAACAAAATAAAGCTTTTACTAAACATATTGTTGATGCTATGATGAAAGCTTTAGAAGAAAAGTTGGAATTACAAGTTTCAATTCCTAGAAAATTGCATGATGAATGGGAACCTACTATCAAAGTCGAGATTAAAAATTATGAGTGTTTTGCTTTGCGTGACTTGGGTACTAGTGTTTCTACTATTCTGAAATCTTTATGTGATGTGCTTGGTCTTACCGATATTGAATCATGTTCTTTAAATTTGCACTTGGTGGATTCTACTATTAAAAAGCCTATGGGATGAATTAATGGCGTTCTTATTCTTGCAAATAGGAATTATGTGCCCATAGATTTTATTCTAATACTGATTGCAATCCGTCTTGTCCAATTATTCTTGGTAGACCGTTTTTACACACTATTGGTGCCGTGATTGATATGAAATAAGGCAATATTAAGTTCCAATTTCCTTTGAGGAAGGGTATGGAACACTTCCCTAGAACAAGAATTAGGCCACCATATGAATCAATCATGAGGGCATCTTATGGATCTCAAATCAAAGATGACAAAACTTAGATCCTTGCTTTATGCCTAGCTAAGGGCGTAAAACTATATCGCTTGTTAGGAGGCAACCCAATGAACAAAATTTATTTTTGCTTTTTGCTTCTATTCTTGAGTGTTAGCACAATTATTCTACTGTTATGATTGTGTTTTTTGTGTTTTAGTTAGTGTTTGTGCCAAGTAAAGCCTTTAGGATCTTCTTGGGTGATAGTTGGTTGATTTTGCTAAAAAAATAGAAACTTTTGCGCTCGCGAAAATAATTCTCATTTTTAACAAGAGAGCGATAAAATACCCATTCCTTTTTCAGTAGATCAATATACAAAATTTTGCGGTCTTTCAAAATTTTCAGAGTTTTTGGAGTTACAGAAGTATTCGAAATAGTCATATTGCTACAAACTGTTCTGTTTTTGACAGATTCTGTATTCTTTGCGTTGTGTGCTTGTTTTGATGGCTCTATGGTTTTATTTGATGCGTTTTTGCCATAGAAAAGTTGGAATACAATAGATATAATGGAAAAACAAAATATGAATTGGTTTGATACAACACTTATAGTAGTGATTTGTTTTCTTATACTAACGGATCTCATGAAGGTTTTGTTAACTTTTGTGTGATTGAAGTTTTCAAGTTTTGGGTTATCTTACGATGGATGAAGGAATAAGGAGTAATAAGAGCCTAATCTTGGGTATGCCCCAGAATCCCAAGCTATTATCCAAAAGAGAGCAAACAACTAAGCTTGGGGATGCCCCCGAGTGGCATCCCCTCTTTCTTCTAACGACCATCGGTATTTTAGTCGAAGCTATATTTTTATTCGTCACATACTATGTGTTTTGCTTGGAGTGTCTTGTATGATATGAGTCTTTGCTTGTTTTATTTTGTGTTTTAAGTCTTGATACCTTGCTGGACACACCTATTTTAGAGAGCCAAAATTATGTCATCACTTGTTAGAATTGCTCTCTATGCTTCACTTAAATTTTTATGAGCTATGGACTTGCTCTAGTGCTTTACTTATATCTTTTTGAGCACGGTGTGCTTTAGTATTTTTGAAGAAATGCTCTCTTGCTTCAATTATATTTATTTGAGAGTTAGTAAAAGTTTCAAGAAATCCTCTCTTGCTTCACTTAAATTAATTTGAGAGAAAGAAATATTATGCTCATGATCTACACTTATATTTGTTTGAGCTTATTAAAAGCAACACATGAAAATTAGTTCCAAAGTGATAGATAGCCAAGAAGGATATAATAAAAACTTTCATGAAGATCCTTGGACTAAATAAACTTGATTCTTAGTAATAGTTTTGAGATGTGATGATGTGATATGTGAGTTATGTTGATGAGTAATTATGCTTTAGTAAGAATATTGGTGTTAAGGTTTGTGATTCCCTATGCAAGCACGAAAGTCAATAATTGTGCAATGAAATTATATCCTTCTTGTGGTGCATTATTCGATGCTAATTATGCTTAATGCTCGCTTGTGAGATTATTCATTTTTTGGTTGGTCACTTCTAAATCTTTTGCTAGCCTTCATTTTGCACTAAGTATGATCACTACTTATGCATCCAAAAACCTTTAAACCAGTTTTGCCACATGAGTTCACTATATCTACCTATATGCGGTCTTCTTTTGCTGTTCTAAGCAAATTTGTATGTGCCATCTCTAATTTTCAAAATAAACTTCTCTTTTGTGTGTTCGTTTCGCTCGCGGAGCGGTGAGGGGTGGCTAATATTTTCCATGCTAGATGTGTTATTCTCACGATGAGTGTTTATTCACATGTCATTGCACGAGAGTAAGGCAAAGAAATTAGGGATACCCAGTCCCAAAACGAAAAATGAATTTACTTTATGTGGTCAAATAACAAATTCGTTGGAAAGTGTGGCTATGGAGAGCACTCATGGATACGGTTAGCCATGGACAGTGAAAGTATGGTGGAAAAAGGAATAAATTTTATTTTCTATTTGGGAACGGCCTATGATATATCTATCATGGAAAGTGTTGGGAACTCTAAGTCGTTTTCGTTGGTGGGAAGGACACACCTCCCAAAATGTTTTTATCTCTAAGTGTTTCACTTTGAGATCTGGCACCTCTACAAATCTCTACTTCCATCTGCGAAGGGCCTTTCTTTTAATTTATGCAATTTTTATTTTTGAATTTGAGTCTCCATCTTCTCTTATAAAAGTACCAACTAGGAGGCACTATGATCGTACTTGAGCATTGGGTGTAGTTAATATGCGAGTGTGTTTCATGAATGGATCAAGGATTGAGCATGATGGGCTAGGTATAGCTTATTTTAGCGTTGATATTTTGAAAGACATGGTTGCTCGTTGATATCCTTGAGTATTTTAGTTATCATGCCAAAATTAGACTATTGCTTTGAACAATATAGAAGTCCAAATGTCCATGTTATAAAGAAAAAGAAATATGATATGACATGTTAGGAAGCATTCCACATCAAAAATTCTGTTTTTATCACTTACCTACTCGAGGTCGAGTAGGAGTTAAGCTTGGGGATGCTGATACGTCTACAATGTATCTATAATTTTTGATTGTTCCATGCTGTTATATTATCAATCTTGGATGTTTTATAATCATTTTATATATTTTTTGGTACTAACCTATTGACATAGTGCCAAGTGCCAGTTGCTGTTTTTTGTATGTTTTTTACATCACAGAAAATCAATACCAAACGGAGTCCAAATGTAACGAAACTTTACAGAGATTTTTTTGGACTAGAAGACACCTAATGGGCCAAGGCTGCGCCTGGGGGGTATTCCGAGGAGAGCACAACCCACCGGGGTGCGACAGGAGGCCCAGGTGTGCCCTAGTGGGTTGTGCCCACCTCGGGTGCCCCCCAGACATCCTCTTTGCTCTATAAATACCCCAATATTCCAGAAACCCTAGGGGAGTCAACAAAAATCAATTCCAACTGCCGCAGAGTCCAGAACCACCAGATCCAGTCTAGACACCATCACAGATGGGGTTCACCACCTCCATTGGTGCCTCTCCGATGATGCGTGAGTAGTTCTTTGTAGACCTTTGGGTCCATAGTTAGTATCTAGATGGCTTCCTCTCTCTCATTTGATTCTTAATACAATGGTCTCTTGGAGATCCATATGATGTAACTCTTTTTGCGGTGTGTTTGTTGGGATTGGATGAACTTTGAGTTTATGATCAGATCTATCTTTTTATATCCATGAAAGTATTTGAGTTTCTTTGATCTCTTTTATGCATGATTTCTTATAGCCTCGTATTTCTTATCTGTTATTTGGGTTTTGTTTGGCCAACTTGATCTATTTATCTTGCAATGGGAAGAGGTGCTTTGTAGTGGGTTCGATCTTACGGTGCTTGATCCTAGTGACAGAAGGGGAACCGACATGTATGTATCGTTGCTACTAAGGATAAAACGATGGGGTCTATCTCTACATAGATAGATCTTGTCTACATCATGTCATCATTCTTATTGCATTACTCTGTTTCTCCATGAACTTAATACACTAGATGCATGCTGGCTAGCGACCGATGTGTGGAGTAATAGTAGTTGATGCAGGCAGGAGTCGGTCTACTAATCTTGGACATGATGCCTATGTAATGATCATTGCCTGGATATCGTCATGATTATTTGGAGTTCTATCAATTGCCCAACAGTAATTTGTTTACCCACCGTTTGCTATTTTTCTCGAGAGAAGCCACTAGTGAAACCTACGGCCCCCGGGTCTCTTTCTCATATTATTTGCCTTTGCGATCTTTTTTATTTACCTTTTATTTTCAGATCTACTAAACCAAAAATACAAAAATACCTTGCTGCAGTTTGTTTTATTTGGCATTCGATCTGTCAATATTTACAACTTTCTCACATTTATTTGCCAATTTTTGGCACGGCTTCCCGAAAGGGATTGACAACCCCTTTTACACATCGGGTAGCGAGTAGTTGTTATTTGCATGCAGGTGCTGTTTACGTTGTGTTGCTTGGTTCTCCTACTAGTTCAATAACCTTGGTTTCATATCTGACGGAAATACCTACCATCGTTGTGCTGCATCACCCCTTCCTCTATGGGGAAATACCGACATAGCTTCAAGCAACATCAATGGCCGCCAGTGAAGGCGCCAATGAACTCATGGCACAAGTTAGCCCACGACGAATGGAGTTCTCCGGCAGGTGCATTAGCCAAGACCTCACATTGGACTTGAGAGCCAAAGGGAAGTAGTTGGCAAACACTGTCTCATCTCTTCCCCCAACATCTTGAACAATGATGGTGTAGATGCTCAGAAACTCTGCCGGGTTTAGCCTCCCATCATACTTCTCGGGTATCTCTGGCTTGAATGTGCGAACAGACGGCCAACAGACTTGCCGTAGCTCATGAGTAATGGAAGGGCACCCAACCTCAAAAGGTAGGTACCCGCCAATATCTAGCACATGCTCGTCGACATCAGGAACATCGCACCCATCGGCGCGGCGGTGGTCGGCGCGGCGTCGCTCAACAACGACACACGCGTCTCCCCTCCGCCGGTCCTCCGGGGCTCGCCGTTGGCCTGGACGCGCCCGAGGGTCAGAAGAGGCCATTGAGACGTCATCTGGTTCTTGATTCTGTTGCTCTCGCGCTGGCTGCCATGGCGAGGACTGTACCGTGGGGGTGCCCCCTTCCATACAACCAGCGACATGAGCCCTCATAGTTGCTTGGGGAGGCCGTGGCAGGCCAGCTCGCTGCGAGCGCCCAGCCTCGGCGAAATCGAGCAGACTCTAGATGGTGGAACACCATTCGTCCATCTGCTTGGCCGCTGGCGGAAACCTTAGCAGTAGTTGAGCCCGCGCCATGGCCTCCGTAGCAGCACTAGGCATGGGTGATGTCGATGTAGATCGCACCGTTCCTCAGCTCCTGACGGTGCCAGGGGCGACAGTACCACGTCCCCGCTATTGCAGGGCGGCCACCTGTTTGGTGTGTTGGCGTGGCGAAGGCGCTTGAGGGCCAGCGGCTCCGTTGGGCGCAGTGACTTGGTCGACTTGCTCCGGGAGAGGTGCACGCGCTGTGGTCGCTCCCATGATGGGGGCGGCCGGAGGGCGGCGATTCGCCCCGGACCGAGCGCCATTGATGTCGATTGAAGCTACGTCGGTATTTCCCCAAAGAGGAAGCGATGATGCAGCATAGCGGCGGTAGGTATTTCCCTCAGATATGAAACCAAGGTTATCGAACCAGTAGGAGAACCAGGCAACACAACATAAACAACCCCTGCACAGAGATAACAAATCCTTGCAACCCGACGTGTTAAAGGGGTTGTCAATCCCTTTAGGGTAACGGTACCAGAAATTGGTGCATGACGGAAGAAAGTTATAATAGATTAAATAAATAGATCGCAAATAAAATAAAGTGCAACAAAATAATTTTGGGTTTTTGTATTAATAGATCCGAAAATAAATGCAAGAGAAAAGTAGATCGCAAAGGCAAATATATGAGAAAGAAGACCCGGGGGCCGTAGGTTTCACTAGTGGCTTCTCTCGAGAAAAATAGCAAACAGTGGGTAAAAAAATTACCGTTGGGCAATTGATAGAACCTCAAATAATTATGACGATATCCAGGAAACGATCATTATATAGGCATCACGTCCAAGATTAGTAGACCGACTCCTGCCTACATCTACTACTATTACTCCACACATCAACCGCTATCCACCATGCATCTAGTGCATTAAGTTTATGGAGAAACGGAGTAATGCAATAAGAATGATGGCATGACGTAGACAAGATCTATCTATGTAGAGATAGACCCCATCGTTTTATCCTTAGTAGCAACGATACATACGTGTCGTTTCCCTTTCTGTCACTGGGATCGAGCACCGTAAGATCAAACCCACTACAAAGCACCTCTTCCCATTGCAAGATAAATAGATCAAGTTGGCCAAACAAAACCCAAATATCGGAGAAGAAATACGAGGCTATAAGCAATCATGCATATAAGAGATCAAAGAAACTCAAATAACTTTCATGGATATAAAAAGATAGATCTGATCATAAACTCAAAGTTCATCGATCTCAACAAACACGCCACAAATGAGTTACATCAGATGGATCTCCAAGAGACCACTGTATTGAGGATCAAGAGAGAGAGATGAAGCAATCTAGCTACTAACTACGGATCTGAAGGTCTACAAAGAACTACTCACGCATCATCGGAGAGGCACCAATGGAGGTAGTGAACCCCATCCGATATGGTGTCTAGATTGAATCTTGTGGTTCTAGACTCTGCGGCGTCTGGATGAATATTTCTTCGACTTCCCTAGGGTTCTGGTATCTTTGGGGTATTTATAAAGCAAAGAGACAGTCCGGGGGGCACCCTAGGTGGGCACAACCCACGAGGGCGTGCCCGGGCCTCCTGGCCCGCCCTGGTGGGTTGTCCCCTCCACGGGACTCCCCCAGGTGCAACCAGGGCCCAACATGTTCCTTCCGGTCCATAAAACAATCTTCGTATAGTTTCATGGCATTTGGACTTCGTCTGATATTGATTTTCTGCGATGTAAAAAACACGAACTGGCACTCGGCACTATGTCAATAGGTTAGTACCAAAAATGATATAAAATGACTATAAAATGATTATAAAACATCCAAGATTGATAATATAACAGCATAGAACAATAAAAAATTATAGATACATTGGAGACGTATCAGCATCCCAAAGCTTAACTCCTACTCGTCCTCGAGTAGGTAAGTGATAAAACAGAATTTTTGATGTGGAATGCTGCCTATCATGTCATATCATATTGTTTTCTTTATAGCATGGACAATTGGACTTTTAGTTGTGCAAAGCAATAGTCTAGTTTTGACATGATAATTTAGATACTCAAGCATATCAACAAGCAACCATGTCTTTCAAAATATTAACGCTAAAATAAGTTATCCCTAGCCCATCATGCTCAAACATTGATCCATTCATGAAACACACTCGAATATTAGCTACACCCAATGCTTAAGTACGATCATATTGCCTCCTAGCTGGTGCTTTTATAAGAGAAGATGGAGACTCAAAAAAATAAAAATTGCATAAAGTAAAAGAAAGGCCCTTCGCAGAGGGAAGTAGGGATTTGTAGAGGTGCCAGAGCTCAAAGCGAAAAACTTAGAGATAAAAACATTTTGAGAGGTGTATCCATCGCACCAACAAAAACGACTTAGAGTTCCCAATACTTTCCATGCATAGATATATCATAGGTGGTTCCCGAACAGAAAATAAAGTTTATTCCTTTTTGCACAATACTTTCACTTCCCATGGCTAACCGTATCCACGGGTGCCCTCCATACCAACACTTTCCAAGGAATTTATTATTTAACAACATAAATTAAATTCATTTTTTGGCATTTCGGGACTGGGCATCCCTAATACCTTTGCCTTACTATCGTGCAATGACAAGTGAATAATAACTCATCTTGAGAATAGCACATCTAGCATGGCAAATATTTGCCAGCCCTCACCGCTCCGCGAGCGAAACAACACACAAAAGAGAAGTTTATTTTGAAATTTAGAGATGGCACATGCAAATTTTCTTAGAACGACAAAAGAATACTGCATATAGGTAGATATAGTGGACTCATGTGGTAAAACTGGATTAAAGGTTTTTGGATGCACAAGTAGTGATCATACTTAGTGCAAAATGAAGGCTAGCAAAAGATTGGGAAGCGACCAACTAAGAAACAAATAATCTCATAAGCAAGCATTAAGCATAAATAACACTGAATAATGCACCATAAGTAGGATACAATTTCATTGCATGACTATTGACTTTCATACTTGCATAGGGAATCAAAAACCTTAACACCAAGTTTCTTACTAAAGCATAATTACTCATCAAGATGACTCACATATCACATCATCATATCTCAAAACTATTACTAAGAATCAAGTTTATTTTGTCCAATGATCTTCATGAAAGTTTTTATTATATCCTTCTTCTATATCTATCACTTTGGGACTAATTTTCATGGATTGCTTTTGACAAGATCCAACAAATATAAGCGAAGATCATGAGCATAATAAAATTTTATTTCTCTCAAATTAATTTAAGTGAAGCAAGAGAGAATTTCTTGAAAATTTTACTAACTCCCAAATAAATCTAAGTGAAGCAAGAGAGCATTTCTTCAAAAATACTAAGCACACCGTGCTCAAAAAGATACAAGTGAAGCACTAGAGCAAGTCCATTGCTCATAAAAAATTAAGTGAAGCATAGAGAGCAATTCTAACAAGTCATGACATAATTTTGGCTCTCTCAAATTGGTGTGTCCAGCAAGGATTGATAACTTAAAACACAAAATAAAACAAGCAAAGACTAATATCATACAAGACGCTCCAAGCAAAACACATATCATGTGACGAACAAAAATATAATTTCGAGTAAAATACCGATGATCGTTGGAAGAAAGCGGGGATGCCACTCGGGGGCATCCCCAAGCTTAGTTGGTTGCTCTTTTTGGATAATAGCTTGGGATGCTGGGGCATCCCCAAGCTTAGGCTCTTTCATCCATCATAAGATAACCAAAAACTTGAAAAACTTCAATCACACAAAACTCAACAAAACCTTCGTGAGATCCGTTATTGTAAGAAAATAATAAATCACTACTATAAGTACTGTATCAAACCAATTCATATTTTGTTTTTGTATTATATCTACTATATTCCAACTTTTCTATGGCAAAAACCCATCAAAGAAAACCATAGAGCCATCAAAATAAGCACACAACACAAAGAAAACAGAATCTGTCAAAACAGAACAGTCTGTAGCAATTTGACTATTTCGAATAATTCTGTAACTCCAGAAATTCTGAAAATTAGGACGACCTGAGAAATTTGTATATTGATCTACTGCAAGTGGAATGGGTATTTTATCGCTCTCCGATAAAACATGAAAATTCATTTTGTCGACGTTCTGGGAACGGGGGTCCCCAGACTTGCCTGCGTGCGGCCCACGGCGTGGCGCTGCAAGCGGGCCCGTATGGCCCAACTTCACCAACAAGCATTCAAGACCCTCATGAGCGGCCAAGCCTCGTGAGGCGGGCGACACAAGACCTCCTCAGGAGCGGCCTCACCAGGCTGGCTCGTGAGGGCCGGAGAGATCAAGGCCAAGCAAACCTCGCGAGGTTCCAATGATGTGATCCATGACGATCGAGACCAGGCGGGCGCCAGCGCTCAGAGTGTCCTTGTTTCCTCTTTGGTGATAAGGAATAAAGCGTAGACAAAGAGTACCGAGGCGTCATGCAAAGGTTTCCATATCGGTGTAATGAGACCAAGACCAGCAGGACAGCAAGATGGAGGTCACCGTGGAGCCCAAGACGGTGTCACCACCAGAGCCTTTAGCAGGCGAAGACTGCTTTTGTCAGGATAACCTGTACTAGCTGTCCCCTTTCTAATTGTCCATTGTTGGCTCCCTTCCCGCTCAATATTTGGGCAGAGGACCAGGGCCTCTATAAATAGGATTAGCCACCACAATAGTGGGGGGAGGATCGACCTCATCTTAGATCTGAGCCATTTCATCCTTAGCCACACACCAACCAAGCACAAGAACACCTGACCTCAGGAGGCTATTCTTCCCCTTGTACTGTTCATCCCCAGCCCAAGAGGCAATCCACCACACCACACTGGAGTAGGGTATAAAACCGCAACGGTGGCCCAAACAAGTATAAATCTTGTGTCTCTTGTGTTGCGAGTTTGTCGAGCTAGCCTTTGAGATCGCGAAATGCTTGAAGGCCTGATCGGTGAGGGAGAGATCTTCGCGCGCACCCTAGTGTTCAAACCTTAAGGGTTTTGCCGGAACCCGAAATCCGACATTTGGCATGCCAGGTAGGGGTGCGCCGATGCCTTCTTCTTCATCGACCCACGCTTCATCACTCCACCAAGCTCATGGCCAACGCTCGCCGAGCTCGCGCTGAGCGCCGGGACACCCTCGCCACCTATGTTGCTCAGACGGCTCCCGTCGGCGGGCCTCCCCGTCGTTCTCCGTCACCCGCCGCCAACACCGTCACTGGACCGGCGGCGAACGAGCAGCAAGCCTCTTTGCTGCATCCCTCCGTGTGCCAGGACGGCCACACCGCCACCCCGTCGCTGACTCCGGCCGGCTCGTCATCTCACGCTCGCCGCGCTGCTCATGGCACGCGAGCTCCTGTGCTACCGTCTGGTCGACGACCTCTACCAGGACTGGCTGGACCGCATCGCCGAGCTCGTCAGCACCGCGGGAGGCTCTCCTGCATCGTCCCTCTCGCTGCCTCGCCCTCCGCCAGCCGCGAGCGACGTGGCTCACGGAGCGCCTTCGCCTCCTCCACAACAAGATGGCGCCCTTGCACCGAGGTGTGCGGCTCAGGGCGCACCTCGACCTCCCCCGCGCCAGGGTGGCGTCATCGCTCCAAGATGCGCGGTCCAGCGGCGTGACCCACCGCACCGCATGCCAGCGCACGAGAAGAAGCTGCCAAGAGATTCCCCGTCCCCAAGGAAGTGCTCCACCACTCCCAGCTCCACTACGCCATGATTGCTTGTTGCGATAGGGCCATGCGCCGCCTGCTGCGGCGACGCAGGGGCATCACGACCAGGCTCCACCTCCAAGGTGAGCCCAGGTGAGCATGGTCGGCTGCCGCGCCTTCACCCCCGAGCTGCGTAGCGTCGCCTGGCCAGGCAAGTTCAAGCCAAACCTGCCTCTACGCTACGACGGCACCCCCGACCCCGCAGAGTTCTTGCAGCTCTATGAACTAAGCATTGAGGCGGCCAGCGGTGATGAGAAAGTCATGGCGAACTGGTTCCCCATGGCTCTCAAGGATGGCGCCCGCTCCTGGCTCCTGAACCTGCCTCCTGGCTCCATCTCTTCCTGGGACGAGATGCGCGACCATTTCTTCGCCAACTTCCAGGGCACTCGCGTCCGCCCCCCGGCCGTGGGTGACCTGTGCCGCATCAAGCAACAACTAGGGGAGACCCTCCAGAAGTACATCCAGCGCTTCAACAACGTTCGTCTCAAGATCCCCAAGGTGACGGATGAGGCCATCTGCCAGGGTTTCTGATCCACGGGCACCTATGGGACCGGCGAACCGGGTCCCTTTTGGTTCGGCGGGGGGCGGAGGTTGCGCAAAGAGCAGATCGAGGCGAAGCAAGCGGGCGGTTGGTCGTGCGAGGGGTAAATTGAGGTGAAGCACGCGAGCGATTTACCCAGGTTTGGGCCGCAAGGCTGCGTAAAACCCTACTCCTGCTTTGTGGATTGGTATTGATTTCTAGCACGAGAGCGAGCGTGAGTGTGTGGAATTGCTGAACCTCGCGAGGGCTCTCGAGGTGGCCGACCCCTCTACGTTGCACACGGGCCTCCTTTTATACCCAAGGGGTTACCGACATAGAGCAACGGGGGCCAAGGGCAAAAATGGAAAGGGTGCCGTGGGTAGGCACAGCTAGGTGCTGTAGTAGGGACAGCTAGCTGCTACAGTGTTATCATACCTAACCCTGACGGCAGGGGACAAGGGCATTAAATGCCCGTCTGTGTCACCTAGACAGCACCGAAAGGGACCGCTAGGGACGCCACCGTCTTGCCACGGTCGTTGTCTTGTCAGCGCCTGCGTGCCACCGCACGCCCCTAGCTGCACAGCCTCCTGCCACGTGCGCTCGGGAGGGGCCCCGGAGCGACACGTGGGTGGATGTGCTGGAGCGCGGGCGTGGAGTGGGGGCTTGCCACGGCAAGCGCCTTGCCGCGGCTGTCGACTTGTCGCTTCCGGGAGCTTGTCGCTCACCAGGCCTTGTCGAGGCGCGTAGCGCGCCGCGGCAAGTTCCTTGGAATGCCTCGGACGGCCTTCCCGGCAAGCGCCTCTTGCCGGGGTCTTGGGACGCTTCTGACGGCCTTCCCGGCAAGCTCCTCTTGCCGGGGTCTTGCCTTCTTCCCGGCAAGCTCCTCTTGCCGGGGTCTTGTCTTGAGTACTTTGTTCTTGAATGGTCTTCAGAGGGACCACAAGGAATCTTGGCGGTGAACTGGCAGGCCTTGCCGCGGGACGCTGCGACTGCCCGTGCACAAGTTCGGGGTACAAGGGTACCCCTACTCTAGTACACCGACAGGAGCCCCCGGGCCTGGGCCAGACACGGTGCCGAGCGCTGTTGGGCCAGGCCCAAAACAGTGCACGGGCACGCGCGGCCTAGGTCACGCCGAATCTTTCTCCGCTTCCCCCGCGCCCTCCCCCCGAACGGCACGCGTTGAATGCGGCGTCGTGGGGGAGGTCGTGGGGGTTCCTTCTCTCGAAATGCGGAACGTCCGCCCCCTTCCCCCTTTAAGAGCAGGGGAAGCGGGGGCAGTTGGCTCATTCGCCGTTGCCGTTCCCAATCTCGGAAATCTCTGCCGCCCTCTCGCCTCCCCAAAGCAGAGAGAGAGAGAGCAGCGCTCCGCCCTCCGCCGCCGCCAGCACCACCAACGCCGTCGACCCCCTCCATTGCTTCCGCCATGGCTCCGAAAGCCGACAAGGGGAAGACCGTGAAGACGACCGAGGTGCATCGGCTCGCGGCACTGCGGAAGATGCGGGCTGTTTCCCCCCAGGCTCGGCGCGATGGAGCTGAAGGCGGACTATTCTCTGTTCTGGTCGGCGGAGACGCGCGCGCATCCGCGCACAAGAGTTCTCCCCGCCGCCGCCTGCGAGACTGCTCCAAATGGGTATGCCTTCTTCACGTTGTTCTTCTATTGCGGGCTCTGCCCGCCCTTCTCTGATTTCTTCTGCGACGTCATGAACACCTATGGGTTCCACCTCCTCGACTTCACCCCCAACGCCGTTCTGACGATGGCAGTTTTCGCGCATCTCTGCGAAAACTTTGTCGGAGTTCTTCCCAATGTGGCCCTCTTCTGCCATTTCTTCACTCCTCGAGTAGAGAGAGGAGAGCCTCTATCCGGCGGGATCGCCTGGATCTCGAGGCCCGGCAAGAAGGAGACCTATCTGGAGGGAGAGTTCCGCGGCAAGTGGGAGGAGTGGAGGGCTGACTGGTGCTGGATTGTCGAGGAGAGTCCGCAGCCTTTCACCGCCCGGCGCCAAACCCCGGTGGCGCGCAGCGACGACTGGAGCGACCTCGCCCCGGAGGACGACAGGCTGGGGATCGCCGTCACCAGGATCCTGCGTCTCCGGAATGCCGGGCTCACTGTCGGCGCGGTTGGCGCAGACTTCCTTCGCCGCCGCATCGCCCCCCTGCAAGAGCGGGGGAGGCCAACTTGGGAGTTCAAGAACGCGGCAGACATTATGAGGCTGCGGCCGGGCCTCAACTACAACTTCACAGTTCTGGAACTCCACGCGATGCTGCAGGAGCTGTTCAGGTATGACCCCCAGCATCCCGAGGTGTTCAGGTTACCGGGGGGCGTCGTGCCTTTGTGCAACAACTCCGCGCTCGATCGCATTCGTGCAATGATGCCGGAATGCGACTCGCACGGGATTGTGCCAACTTGGCAGGAGCCTGCCGACGAGGTCGTGCAGCACTTCTTCAACAACTTGGTGGAAGTGGCCGTCCGCCCCGACGAGAAAGACGGCCTCACTCGCGACACCACTGACGCGGAGATGGCGCTTATCGCCACCAGGCTGGAGGAGGCGGCGGCAGCTGCAGCCGCGGGCGAGTTTGGGTTCACCACCGCGGAAGCAGACGCGGCAGAAGTGGCGAGCTGCGGCGAGCAAGGGGAGTCTGCCGGCAAGGAGGGGCTTGCCGGGCAAGGTGCTGAGCCGAGCGAGCCTACCAAAGATACGGGCAGCTCGCGGGAAGTCGACTCCTCTTCCTCCTTGCCTCCGGACAGCCCACCAGAAGCAGAGCCCCCAGCACCGCCCAGGAGGCGTCTCCACAAGGTTGGCGACGAGGCGGGGCGGCAAGCGGGTCAATAGTCGCCACACCGCGTGACGCGCTCGACCGCGGCAAACACCATTGCCGTGGGAGCGCCTCATGCTACGACGGCAACTGGAGCGGGGTCTAGCCGGACCGCCGCTTCGGTCCCTGCTGCTTCCCATGCCGCGCCGACAGCCGGAGCGGGGTCTTCTCAAACCGCCACCACTGCTCCCGCTAAGCGGCCAAGGGAAGCTTCTCCTCCGCCTCCTCGCTCTGGGAGCGCGCCGGGCTTCGACTTCTCCGTGCTGAGCTCCGACGAGGAGGATGAAGAAGAGTAAGCTTTTCTTGCTGCACTCGCATTTCTTCGGTTTTTGCTGTTGTTCTTGTTTCCCAATTGCTTTTCCCTGAACCTGCTCCTTTTTAGGACTCTGGCCCAGAGAGCGGCAAAGAGAGCTAAGGCCCCAGCGGTCATCATCGAGGACGTGCCCACTACGACAACGGGTGGCGTGCCCGAGACAACCTTGCCGGACCTGGCGACTTTCCTCCACGGCAGCCCCCGGCGTAAGTGTGTGAACTACTTGCCGCAGTGAGGCGCGCATGGGTACTTGTCTTTGCTGATATCTGCTTGTTGCCTTGCGTAGGAGCAGAGCAGCCTCGCCAGGAGCGTCCGGAGACAGCCCCCGGCATGCCATCTACTTCAACTACGCCGCCCAGGGAAAATTCTCCGGCAAGAGATTCTCCGGCAGGGGGTGGCTCTCCGGCGAGGGGGAGCTCTCCGCCAAGGGACGGCACCAGCATCCCCCCAGCGGCAGAGACCATGGCCACCGAACCCAGCGCAGGTAATCTCCTTGCTTCAAATCTTCCCTTGGGTTCTTCTTCTTCTAGTCTCTTTGAGTTTTTGGTTGGATCTTGTTTGACTCTTTCCTCCTTTGCCGGCCATCAGACCCATCCGCTGCGGAGCGGATGGAGACCGAGGTCGCCGCTGAGGACGCAGCCGGTGGCGGTGACGCCGCCAGCGCCGAGGCCGCCGAGGCTGGCGCCGCTGCGGCTGGCGAGGGATCTGGCGATCGTACTGACGGTCCAGAGGCCGCAGGAGCGCCAGGCGCTGCACCGACCGCCGTCCCGTCCGCCGAAGCCGCAGCGCCAAGCATCAAGGAGCCCCAGCCGGGCGTTTACTTGAAAGCCGGCGAAGGCGTCTTCATCAACCTCCCCTGGGCATCAAGCTCCAGGGCGCCGGTCGAGGGGGAGGTCTTTGACGGGGAAGTGCTTGCCTCTGCGGGTCTGAAGCTGGTCGATGCGCCAAGCAGCAGGAGCAACGAGCCCGAAGAGGAGCGGCTGCTGCGCAGGTTGATGTCGCTCTACCGCGCGCGACAAGCCAAGCTGGAGTCCCGTGAGGCGCTTGTCGCGAAGGCGGGAGCAGACATTGAGAAGCGTGGAGACGAGCTCACGGGTTTCCACCGGGAAGCCGTCTGATCCTTGGCAGAGGAGCGGGAGCAGCTCGCTGAGGCGAAGAAGGCCTTCCTCCTCGAGAAGGCCGAAGCCGAAGAGCTGTAGCGACTTGCCGCCATGAAGCTAGCCGCGGAAGTGGGCGAGCAGGCGCAGTGGAAGGTCAACCTCGACACTCACGAGGAGGAGCTCGCCGCGCGCGAGGAGAAGCTGGGCGGAGCCCTCAAGCAAGCGGAGGACGCTGCCGCCGCTGCCGAGGCCGCCAAAAATGTGCTGGAGATGAAGGTGGTGCAGCTGGAGGCTGACCGCAAAGCATATGGCGAAGAGCTCAGCGCCGCCAAGGACTCCAACGCCGCCCTCGAGTCGAGGCTGGTCGCTTTGACCAGGGCGCTGGACGGTGCCAAGGAGCGGGAGGCGGCCTTGAAGAAGGAGATCGATGCTGACAAGGCGTTGCTGGAGGGTGCTGCCACCACCCAAAACGCCTTTAGGGATACGGTGGAGCACTGGACAGAGAGCCTCGTGAACGCCGCCGGGGTTATCGACAAGGAGCTGGCGCAGCTGGGGGTGGAGGACTTCGGGTACTCCTCCGATGAAAACCTCCAACCTAGCGCCAAGCTCACTATGTTGTTCCAAGGCGTGGCGACGGCGCTCCAGTGGCTCCGGGATGAGATCCCGAAGCGGTTGGCCAACGAGTCGCGCGAGATCTGTGCGGGAGCCCTTCAGAAAGTGTTGATGAAGGTGGCCTTCCGCAATCCAGGCCTCCGCCTCCACAACGTCCTCAGATCCTTGCCGCCTGATATCGATCAGGAAGAGCTCAAGGCCCTTGTCGCACCCATTGTGGACAAGGTGAGCGGGATCAAGAGGGTCGAGGGCGACCGCGTCGACTAGGTCGCCGGCTTCCTTCTTTCCTTGGCGCTGCTAGCTATGTTATAGAAAACATTTATTAGAGCTGCGACAAGCTATTTTGTAATATAATTTTCTTCTGGGCCGCCATCGCAATGTTATTCCCTTTACTTGACTCCTCCCTTTGTATGTTTTTGCCCTACGCTTTTAGGGAACTTGCCGGTGCAGGCATCCGGTCCGCGAGCGCTGAGCGCGGAACTGGCGGTGCCGCTACCGACAAGAAACCTTGTCGCAGCCAGCTGCAGCTCACTTAAGTTGCTGAGCGGGGCTCGAAGCAAAGTAAGGGCGCGGCTAGTGTAGCAACTAGCCGCAGCTAACTTACGTTGTTGAGCAGGCTCGAAACAATGCAAGGGCGCGGCTAGTGTAGCAACCAGCCGCAGCTCACCTAATGTTGTTGAGCGAGCTCGAAACAACGCAAGTGCGCAGCCAGCTATGAGTCGGTTCCTCCGCGCACAAGTTTCCCATACAAAGTGCAGTCGTTCAAGGGAGATAACTTGAAATTTAAAAAATTTGGCTGCTCAAACTTTGGCAACTTAGCTTTTCTGTCGTTTGCTTCCTGGCAAGACGAAATTCTTGAACGACGCCTGGTCCATACCCTTTTCTTCTCCCTTTCCCCCCGGCAAACTTGTGGGCAAGGGATCCTTTCTTTCCTTGGAAGAAGGAAGAAAAGAAAGAAGAGAAAATAAGGATATAGAGCCTTGCGGCTCGTCATCGCTTACCGTGGGATTGGTGCTGCACAAATGTCAGATCATATATGCCAGAAATTAGAAAGCATAAAATCGATAAAATGTGCAGAGCACGCGGGCTCTGCTGCGCACGGGATCGGCTAGTGTAGCAACTAGCCGCAGCTAACTTACGTTGTTGAGCAGGCTCAAAACAATGCAAGGGCGCGGCTAGTGTAGCAACTAGCCGCAGCTCACCTAATGTTGTTGAGCGAGCTCGAAACAACGCAAGGGCGCAGCCAGCTACGAGTTGGCTCCTCCGCGCACAGGTTTCCCATACAAAGTGCAGTCGTTCAAGGGAGATAACTTGAAATTTAAAAATTTGGCTGCTCAAACTTTGGCAACTTAGCTTTTCTGTCGTTTGCTTCCCGGCAAGACGAAATTCTTGAACGACGCCTGGTCCATAC
This sequence comes from Triticum urartu, assembly GCF_003073215.2. Lineage (NCBI taxonomy): Eukaryota > Viridiplantae > Streptophyta > Magnoliopsida > Poales > Poaceae > Triticum > Triticum urartu. Next base: position 86,505,903 of record NC_053026.1, read on the forward strand.
CCTTTCTCTTCTCCCTTCCCCCCGGCAAACTTGTGGGCGAGGGATCCTTTCTTTCCTTGGAAGAAGGAAGAAAAGAAAGAAGAGAAAATAAAGATATAGAGCCTAGCAGCTCGTTATCGCTTACCGTGGGTTGGTGCTGCACAAATGTCAGATCATATATGCCAGAAATTAGAAAGCATAAAATCGACAAAATGTGCGGAGCACGCAGCTTCTAGCGCACGGGATCTGCGCCCGGCCTCGTACAAAGGATTACATGCAACAGCGGCAAGACTTTGTACAAGAGGTGGTTGCCGGAACGGGTTCCGGCAACCGCGCCTTACGGGTAAAACTTATCTGTTATGGGTGTGTTGATGTGCATGGTGACCTTGGGCGCTCCGAGATCCACCAGCTCGATCTTGATCCAGCGAGCGCATGGTACCGTGAGTACAATGACGCTGCCGGTCCCGCGCCTCCTGAGATGGGCGCGGTGCATGCACGGACGCCGAGGTCTTGGAGTGCGCCCGGTCGTTGTGGGAGCCGGCCACGGCGCCGATGGGCAGCGCAGCCCTGCCCTGGGACCTGGCAGCACCAAGAGTTCCCTCGTCGATGCGTGCCCTCCCGCCGGCGCCTGCCCCACCGTCCGTTTGCCCCGGCGGTGGGTGGCTCGGCGCGGACGGAGCAGCTGCCTCCGAAACTTTCTTCTTCGGCGGCATGTTGATGAAGATGGTGAAAATCGATGAAGAAGTTGAAGACCTAGCCCGCAAGAACGCCGGATCTGATTCGCACAACTTCGACGCCCCCTACCTGGCTGGCGCGCCAGAGATGCCGGGGTTTCTGATCCACGGGCACCTATGGGACCGGCGAACCGGGTCCCTTTTGGTTCGGCGGGGGGCGGAGGTTGCGCAAAGAGCAGATCGAGGCGAAGCAAGTGGGCGGTTGGTCCTGCGAGGGGTAAATCGAGGTGAAGCACGAGAGCGATTTACCCAGGTTCGGGCCGCAAGGATGCGTAAAACCCTACTCCTGCTTTGTGGATTGGTATTGATTTCTAGCACGAGAGCGAGCGTGAGTGTGTGGAATTGCTGAACCTCGCGAGGGCTCTCGAGGTGGCCGACCCCCTCTACGTTGCACACGGGCCTCCTTTTATACCCAAGGGGTTACCGACATAGAGCAACGGGGGCCAAGGGCAAAAATGGAAAGGGTGCCGTGGGTAGGCACAGCTAGGTGCTGTAGTAGGCACAGCTAGCTGCTACAGTGTTATCATACCTAACCCTGACGGCAGGGGACAAGGGCATTAAATGCCCGTTTGTGTCGCCTAGACAGCATCGAAAGGGACCGCTAGGGACGCCACCGTCTTTCCACGGTGGTTGTCTTGTCAGCGCCTGCGTGCCACCGCACGCCCCTAGCTGCACAGCCTCCTGCCACGTGTGCTCGGGAGGGGCCCCGGAGCGACACGTGGGTGGATGTGCTGGAGCGCGGGCGTGGAGTGGGGGCTTGCCGCGGCAAGCGCCTTGCCGCGGCTGTCGACTTGTCGCTTCCGGGAGCTTGTCGCTCACCGGGCCTTGTCGGGGCGCGTAGCGCGCCGCGGCAAGTTCCTTGGAATGCCTCGGACGGCCTTCCCGGCAAGCGCCTCTTGTCGGGGTCTTGGGACGCTTCTGATGGCCTTCCCGGCAAGCTCCTCTTGCCGGGGTCTTGCCTTCTTCCCGGCAAGCTCCTCTTGCCGGGGTCTTGTCTTGAGTACTTTGTTCTTGAATGGTCTTCAGAGGGACCACAAGGAATCTTGGCGGTGAACTGGCAGGCCTTGCCGCGGGACGCTGCGACTGCCCGTGCACAAGTTCGGGGTACAAGGGTACCCCTACTCTAGTACACCGACACCATCATCTCTGCGTTCTCTGATGGCGTCCGTGACATCAAGATGAAGGAGGAGCTCACCATCCATAAGGAGCTGTGCACATCCCTGGAGCTGTTCAATCTTGCGACCAAGTGCGCAAGGGCTGAGGAAGGGCGCCTTTCCCTCCTCGGGCTCCCAGCTGCCGACCCGGAGGAGAAGAAATCCAAGGCCAAGGACGTGAAGCGCAAGGGAGTCGCCGTGCTTACAGCAGAGCCGGACACGAAGCACGGCAGGGACTAGCCTGAGTCATCCAAGGGCAGCCGGCCGTTCTGCGCCTTCCACAACATACACAACTACAACACAAACGATTGCCAAGATCTCAGAGCCATGCGCGATGGACGCTTCGGTCGATGCCCCGAGTGCAATGACCGAGGCTACGACCAAGGAGGAGGACGCGGCGGAGGACGCTGGGACGACTGGGGCCCACGCCAGGAGTGGCGCGACCGGCCTTGTGAGGACTGCTGGCAGGATCAGCCTCGCGAAGGTGCCTGGAGGGATCAGCCTCGCGAGGACCGCCCTTAGGGCAATGCTGGGCTTCCTCCACTGCCGCCACCAAGACGAGGGGGCTGGGGGGCTTTCAGGAGCTGCGTGCTATCGCCTGCATCTTGGGCGGAGCTCAAGCCCCAGCCTCATAGCATATCTTCAAGCAGTTTGCTCATGAGGTGAACGCAGTCCTTCCCAAGCTCGAGGCTACACGCCTGCTCAGGTGGTCCAAGTGCGCTATTACCTTCAGCTCAGCAGATCAGATCAAGTGCACGGCCACCGCTGGCGCTCTCCCAATGCTTTGTTCACCCGTCATCAGCAACGTGCAAGTCACCAAGACCCTCATCGACGGTGGCGCAGGGCTCAACGTCCTGTCCGTCGAGGCATTCGACAACCTTCAAGTGCCATATGATCAGCTTCAGCCTACCAAACCTTTATCAGGAGTGACCGATGGCTCCACCACGCCGATAGGTCAGGTCCGCCTCCCAGTCACCTTTGGAGAACGCAACAACTACCGCACCGAGCTCATCGACTTCGACGTCGCCCACATTCGTCTGCCGTACAGTGCCATCCTCGGGTATCCGGCCCTGGCCAAGTTCATTGCAGTGATGCACCACAGCTACAATGTCCTCAAGATGCCAAGAAGCGGTGGGATCATCACAGTCCCCTGCGAAGAAAGAAACGCAGTGTGCTCCCTCGAGTGCGCCTTCCAAGCAGCGTCAATCGAAGACCCCGGCAACAATGTAGCTCGGTACCCTCCTGAGGTCGTTCCCAAGAAGAAGAAGCAGCTACTCCATGCCAGACCTCGGGAGGGCAGCGCCGCAAGTGGTACCTCGTCCTTCAGCGCATGCACCTAGGGCGCCTCCCTTTGTCGCATAAGAAGGCGCGCCCAGCGCCCTCCTCGGGTAGGGCTCGGGGGCTCTCTTCTGGAGGGCCTCAGACATTGCCAACATCACAAGGGAGGCGCTCAGGCACCACTTGGAGGCGTGTTTCGCGGCACGTCTCCCTCAGGAGAACACTGGGCAAGGAGCGCCCGGCGCCCAGGAGTTCATCACTAAGGTATCTCAGGAGCTTCAGGAAGCAAGAGCAATACGCGGCGACTGCCACGCACCTGGCGCTGCTCCCCACCCAGGCGAGGGTGGTGAGCTGCGCGTCTGCATCGACATACCAGGGCTCAACCGAGCCGCGTCTCAGGAGCGCTTCTGGCCTTCGTGTGTTGGGCGCTGTGAAGGTCCACCTCACAGCTACGTTCACATGCCGTTCGGCCTGCCGAGCGTGGCTGCTGCCTTCTAGTGCAACCTGTGGAGCATCATGGTGGGTTAGGAGGCCAGGGACCATGCAGTCCTGGCAGAGATGGCGGCGGTCCTCAAGGAACCGCCTGGACCCCCGGAGCCTCCTGAGGCTTAGGGCCCCGATGGCTCGTGAGGAGCAACCCCTTCGCCGCGTACTCTCAGCTGCCTTGACACCCCTTCATCAACAGAACCAGGTTGACATTTTCCAAGTTTATTTTAGCTGGGAGCGCCCAGGGGGCTGCATTATTCCCGGGCTGCGTGGGTCCGTCCCTGTGGCATGTATCCCTTCTTTTTTATGTCTTTAGCCTACCTTGCTGGGGGCACCCCTCGGGCTGCATCATCCCCAAGACGCTCGGGCCAGACCCAGTGGCGCGTATCGTTCATGCATTTACCTGAGCTAGTTTGCCTTCCATGCTTAATATATCTATGATTATCACCTGCTTGATTTTCGCCCACCGCGGGAGCCACGCGCCGATCGTCTTTCTTCAGGACCCTTCATGTGAGAGGGTTAGGCACGGCGTCTGTGCTCGGGTCCGTCCCTTCAACATCGATAAATCCAATGGCTGAGCTCTGTCTGGCGGGCCGGCCCCGTTTATGTCACCTCCTGGGGCCTTTGGTGCTTGGCTTTCTCACGCGATAACCTGAGGAGATTCGTTCGGCGCAGGTTGTCTAACCACCTTGCAGGACCAACACAGCGAACAAGAATCAAGACCAGGCGCAACCCGCCTTGAGGTAGGGCCTCGTGAGTCCCGCGCTAGCTCATGAGTGCCCATACACACCTCGTCTAGCCCTGCCGTGCAACCCACGTGTCAGGACGGGGCTGTACATGCCCCGGGGGCTCTCCGCAGTAGGGAGTCCCCTCCCACGTACCAGTGGAAGCACCATGCTCCATGCTGGCAGTCGACACTGTCGAGGAGCGGCTATGCCCGTGCAGGTGCGGAAGCGCCATGGTCCGTCCTGGTGATAAACAACTAAGGGCGGCCTCACGGCCGTATCAACCTCAGGGAGCCTCCGGGCTCGGTGTCTAGCCTTAACACGACGCCTCCCCTCTGGAGAGCCGCGCAAGGGGGCTGGGCACGGGGGCTGCGCTCGGGTCACGCCCAAGCGTACACCACCCCGCCAGTTCCCTCGGACCTGGTCGTCGCACACCCTCCCAAGCAGAGCTAAGGTATGAAGGTCATTTGAACGTCAAGGGGGACTCCTGAGCATCGCGACTTAGGAGCCTAACTGATCACGTAGCCCCTCACTCCTTGGCCCGTCCTGGTGATCTGGTCGGACCAATGGCGGTTGAGGTATGCGCGGGGTCGAGCCCTGCCAACCTAGAACACAAGACCTACCATCGCATCTCCTTTCCATAAGCTGTTTGTGCATCAAGGGGGACTCCTGAGCATCGCGACTCAGGAGACTAACTGACCACGTGGCCCCTCACTCCTTGGACTGTCCTGGTGATCCGGTCGGCCCAACGGCGGCTGAGGTATGCACGGGGTCGGGCTCTGCCGACGTAGAACGTAAAGCAAATGGGAAGAAAATCGCAAAATCTCAAAGCGAATATTACAAGACATATTGTTCTCCGAATATCAAACACAAGTTTAAACGCCTCCACGAGGCACGCTACATGCTGCAGGAGTTTTAACACGAAAGGAGCCGTAGGCCAGTCATCCCTCGATATCGCCGGCACCTGCAAGAGGCGCCCCCTCCTGGGTGGTGTCGCCTTCACCTGCACCACCGGTCAAAGGCGTGGGGGCGAAGGCGTCGAACTTCTCCAGAAGGGATTCCACCTGACCTTTCATGGCCGTGGCGGCGGCTGCGCAGTGTTCATCAGCCACGGTCTCCAGCAGCTCGTCAAGGCGGGCGGCAGGATCGCAAAGATGGAGGTGGCTGAAGACGCGCGTCAGCGCGTATGAAGAAAGGACGCGAGCCTCTGCCTCTGCCATGGGGCCGATGCCGCGCACGACTTCCTCAAGTGCCTCAACCAAGTAGGGAAGCAACTGGGCGGGGCCGTCCTCATTGGTGGCCAGCGACTTCTCCAAGACCTTCTCATAGAGTGACTTCAGGGCCTTGCGAGACCTCTTCTCCAGAAGCACGAAGGCCGCGCGGTCCTCAGCCAGAACCTTCGCCTTGGCATCAAGTTCAGCCTTCTCAGCCTGCACCTTTTGCTCTAGCTCCTCTAGCCGGCCGCGCTCAGCGGCCTGCGCCTGCGCCTGTGCCAGCTGCTCTAGCTCGGCGTCACGACCCTTGACGGCGTCCTCTCGGGCCTTCATCCTCTCTTCCTCTGCCTTACATCCACGGGCATCTTCAGCACGCTCGTCACGCAGGATCTTCAGCTCGGCCTCCAGCACCCGGCAGCGACCTTGGGCGGCCTCGGCGTCCATCAGCACCGCCTCATGAGCAATTGTTGCATGAGCTGCGGCTCGCTTCCCCCCCTTAGAGGTTGCAGCGACCTGGCTCAGCGCCGCCCTAACGGACACATCAGAGTGGAGCCAACCAAAGACCAGCTCCAGGCGACCAGCCTCCAGGAGGGGTTCGACGCTCTGGAGATCTTCTCACAGCCGGGACATCTCAGAAAGGGCCCGCTCCAGGACGTCAGGAGAAGCGGAGGAACCTAGGTCAGCAACATGGCAGAAGAAGGACGAAGATGCATCATCGTCACCAAGGCCTGGGAGGCAGGAAGCTCCTGAGCCTCTTGGACCTCAGCACCCGAGCCGGACGCTGGCACCTCCTGAGTTAGCGGCACTTCGGGGGCTGACTCCTCCCGAGGATGCTCCACCCAGCCTCGCGAGGATGATCGGGCTGGAGAAGCATGAGCACCGTCCCCACCTTTGCTCACGGAGAGGTGCGCGGTCGCAGGAGGTGGCCTGGACTCAAGCACCACCACCTCGCCCTCACTTCTCCTCTTCGCCGCAGGCGTCGGCCTAGTTACACAACAAGGAAAAAGAGTCAGAAACAAGCATCAACAGCAAAAACGAGGCAAGACGGGGACACTTGATGATCCGCCGCGACATTGTCCCTCCGCTTCTGGAGCTTGAAGCCGGAGAGCTTCGCAACCCGAGGCGCGGGCGCGCTAGCTCCGAAGCAGAAGTAGGAGCGGCAGCTGGGCCGGAAGTGGCTCCACGCGGCGGCGGAGTAGAAGCAGCGTCCCGGGAGATCAACGCTGGTTGGTCCCTCGTCGGGATGACGGGTGGCTCTCCCTTCTCCAGGTGGGCGTCAGCCTCGTCGTCATCAGGAAGGGTGTGGAGGATGCCAGCTTTGCTCAACGGGAATGTCTCCCCCATCTCTTCAGGGGTCACCTCCGAGTCTTCCTCCTCCTCCTCTTCCTCCCCGCGGGACTCACTAGAAGACAGCTCCACCGGCGTCGGCACCGCAGGGGCCCCGGTGGGCGCCGGCAGCACCAGTCCGCGCTCGTCAAAGGTCGGCCTGGAGGCCACGACTAGCGCCCCGTCCTTGAGGCGGAACAAGGGAGTGAAGACATTCGGCGGGTACTCCTGGTCGTCCCCGACCAGGATGTGGAGAGCAGCAGCCAGCTCATCATCGGACAAGGCTCTCGGGCTCAGGCGAACCTTGCCCTCTTCGTTCCCAAGCTCCCACAAGGGGCGCGTATGCGCCTGGAGTGGGGCTACGCGCAGCATCAGGAAATTCCCTCAGGAGCATGGCCCCTGTCACCTTTTCCGCCTTCACGTTGCCCGGCTTCAGGTCGGCGTTCATCTGCTCCAGCACCAACATCACTCGCTCATCAGTTAGCTTCACGCGAGACCACCTTGTCGGACTGGGGCATCTCCGTCGGCAGCGTCAAGTGTGGGTGGACGCACTTGGCGTCCATCATGGACCACTTGCTCCGGAAGCCATCGACCTTCTTCCTAGGCTTCGAGATTGAGTTGGCCTTGCCGGCCGTGATGAAATTGGCACACCCGGAGGTATGGCCATCATTGATGCAGAGGAAGAATAAGTGGCGCAGCAGAGCCACAGACGGCATCACGTCGAGGTACGCCTCGCAGTAGTAGGCGAAAATTGACAAGAGAAGGATAGAGTTGGGATGAAGATGCAGCGCCTGTAGTCCGTAGTGGTCAAGGACCTCGTAGAAGTCAGAAAAGGGGGGAACCAGCTCCGTGACGATGCTGCTCGTAAATAAGGGGAAGAAGGTACTTCCCTCGGGCTCCGGCACGTCGGAGCCGGCACGGAGCCCGGTCTTCCCCTTCTGTTGCTTTCCCCCGCCGTCAGCAAGCGCGTAGCGGCGAGGTTCTTCTCTGAGACGTTGGGCGCGTCGAGAGCTAGCTCGTACCAAGCTGGCGACGAGGCAAGCTTGACCCTCTGGGGCACCATTGGTCGCTGATGCGGTAGAGGATGGGAGTAGATCTGGAGATTTCGGAAGCAGGGAGCAAGAAAGGGGATCTGGAGCAAGGTGAAAGGAAGCAGTGAAGGAAAGCGCTGTCTACGCCAGCCTTTTGACAGTCGGGCAGTTGCCGAGGTGACATGGGGAAGCAGAGACGCACACGTCCAATCAACCGCCACGCGTAGACCAAGGCCGCAGGCTATTGGGGCTCGCGGTGCTCTGCACTTGCCCCTTGGCTTCGCCTCGAAGCCAAGCTTGAGCGCGCCTTATGCTCGGGGGCTATTGTCGGTGTTCTGGGAACGGGGGTCCCCAGACTTGCCTGCCTGCGGCCCACGACGTGGTGCTGCAAGCGGGCCCATACGACCCAACTTCACCAACAAGCATTCAAGACCCTTGCGAGGGGCCAAGCCTCGCGAGGCAGGCGACACAATACCTCCTCAGGAGCGGCCTCACTAGGATGGCTCGCGAGGGGCGGAGAGATCAAGGCCAGGCAAACCTCGCGAGGTTCCAATGACGTGAGCCATGACGATCGAGACCAGGCGGGTGCCAGGCGGGCGCCAAACGCTCACAGTGTCCTTGTTTCCTCTTTGGTGCTAAGGAAGCAAGCGCAGACGAAGAGTACCGAGGTGTCAAGCAAGGTTTCCATATCGGTGTAACGAGACCAAGACCAGCAGGACAACAAGACAGAGGTCACCATGGAGCCCAAGACGGCATCACCACCAGAGCCTTTGGCAGGCGAAGGCTTCTTTTGTCAGGATAACTTGTACTAGTTGTCCCCTTTCAAATTAGCCGTTGTTGGCTCCCTTCCCGCTCAATATTTGGGGAGAGGACCAGGGCCTCTATAAATAGGATTAGCCACCACAGTAGTGGGGGGAGGATCGACCTCATCTTAGATCTGAGCCATTTCATCCTTAGCCACACACACCAACCAAGCACAAGAACACCTCACCTCAGGAGGCTATTCTTCCCCTTGTACTATTCATCCTCAGCCCAAGAGGCAATCCACTACACCACACCGGAGTAGGGTATTACACCGCAACGCTGGCCTGAACCAGTATAAATCTTGTGTCTCTTGTGTTGCGAGTTCGTCGAGCTAGCCTTTGAGATCACGAAGTTCTTGAAGGCGTGATCGGTGAGGGAGAGATCTTCGCGCGCACCCCAGTGTTCGAACCTTAAGGGTTTTGCCGGAACCTGAAATCCGGCAAATTTCGTGAACGTAAAAGTTTCTATTTTTTCAGCATGATCAAACAACTATCAACCAAGAAGATCCTAAAGGCTTTACTTGGCACAAGCACTAATTAAAACATAAAAACACAATCATAACAGCGTCATAATTGTGCTAACACAGAAAGCAAAAAGCAAAAATAAAATTTATTCATTGGGTTGCCTCCCAACAAGCGCTATAGTTTTACGCCCTTAGCTAGGCATAAAGCAAGGATATACGTTTTTTCATCCTTGATCTTAACTTTCTTAGAGGTATTTCCATCATGGGGTTTTGTGAACACAACATAAAACATATTATACATGGAAACCTTAGCGTTCCTAAGTTGGTGTTCATCATAACCCTTTTGATTCCCCGCAACAATCCAAGAATAATGTTGATTAACATTATTGAAAACCTGTTGGATTATATCTAAAATGAGGACTTCCTTTTTAAGATTCTCATCAAAGATTTTATTATCCCCAGGCAAATGTCTTAAAGCATAGTCACTATTATAAATAATTTCATCTATCACAGGTTTGTCATGATTCATACCATAAAAGTCAAAGATTTCCCTAGCTTCCCGTATTATGTAGTCAAACTCATTCATAAGAACGTGAGTGGCCAACTTTTTAGCTCTAGGATTCTTTATAATGGGGAGCTCAAAAAACAATCTTTGCAAGGTAGGATGGGTATGAATAAATTTACTTTCAAGTTTTAGAACTAGTGCTGAAATAGCATCCGCATAAGATCTAGTAGTTTTGAGTATAGGAGCATCAAGACTTAGCTTCCCAACACAATTGAAAAATTCTTGGATACATTATTTTCCCATAACGTTCCCTTGCCCCAAGATAAAAGTTTTAGCATCCAGATTGCCCATACATCCTATTTTAGGAGTTAGGACATCATCTGTTGGAGCCATACCGAAATCACTCATGATTGCAAGCAAAGGATAGATCTGACAAGAAAACGACGAACGAAAAAAGAGAGGCGAATAAAATGACAATTTTTTGTGAAGTGGGGGAGAGGAAAACGAGAGGCAAATGTCAAATAATGTAAATTCCAAGGAGATGAGATTTGTGATTAGGAATCTGGTATATGTTGAAGATCCTCCCTAGCAACGGCGCCAGAAATTCCTTTTGATGTCGCTTGAAGCTACGTCGGTATTTCCCCAAAGAGGAAGGGATGATGCAGCACAACGGCGGTAGGTATTTCCCTCAGATATGGAACCAAGATTATCGAACCAGTAGGAGAACCAAGCAACACAACGTAAACATCCCCTGCACACAGATAACAAATTCTCGCAACCCGACGTGTTAAAGGGGTTTTCAATCCCTTTCGGGTAATGGTGCCAGAAATTGGTGCGTGATGGGAGAAAGTTGTAACAGATTAAATAAATAGATCACAAAAAAATAAAGTGCAGCAAAGTATTTTTGGGTTTTTGGATTAATAGATCCGAAGATAAATGCTAGAGAAAAGTAGATCGCAAAGGCAAATATATGAGAAAGAAGACCCGGGGGCCGTAGGTTTCACTAGTGGCTTCTCTCGAGAAAAATAGCAAATGGTGGGTAAACAAATTACTGTTGGGCAATTGATAGAACCTCAAATAATTATGACGATATCCAGGCAATGATAATTATATAGGCATCACGTCCAAGATTAGTAGACCGACTCCTGCCTGCATCTATTACTATTACTCCACACATCGACCGCTATCCAACATGCATCTAGGGTATTAAGTTTATGGAGAAACGGAGTAATGCAATAAGAACAATGACATGATATATAGACAAGATCTATCTATGTAGAGATAGACCCCATCGTTTTATCCTTAGTAGCAACGATACATACATGTCGTTTCCCTTTCTGTCATTGGGATGGAGCACCGCAAGATCGAACCCACTACAAAGCACCTCTTCCCATTGCAAGATAAATAGATCAAGTTGGATAAACAAAACCCAAATATCGGAGAAGAAATACGAGGCTATACGCAATCATGCATAGAAGAGATCAAAGAAACTCAAATAACTTTCATGGATATAAAAAGATAGATCTGATCATAAACTCAAAGTTCATCGATCCCAACAAACACACCGCAAAAGAGTTACATCATATGGATCTCCAAGAGACCATTGTATTGAGGATAAAGAGAGAGAGAGAGAGAGAGAGAGAGATGAAGCCATCTAGCTACTAACTACGGACCTGAAGGTCTACAAAGAACTACTCACGCATCATCGGAGAGGCACCAATGGAGGTGGTGGACCCGATCGAGATGGTGTCTAGATTGGATCTGGTGGTTCTGGACTCTGCGGCGGCTAGATGAATATTTCGTCGACTCCCCTCGGGTTCTGGTATTTTTGGAGTATGTATAGAGAAAAGAGGCTGTCCGGGGGCACCCGAGGTGGGCACAACCCACCAGGGCGCGCTTGGGCCTCCTGGCGCGCCCTGGTGGGTTGTCCCCTCCCCGGGACTCCCCCCAGGTGCAACCAGGGCCCAACATGTTCCTTATGGTCCATAAAAAATCTCTGTGAAGTTTCATGGCATTTGGACTTCGTCTGACATTGATTTTCTATGATGTAAAAACACGGAAAAAACAAGAACAGGCACTCGGCACTATGTCAATAGGTTAGTACCAAAAAATGATATAAAATGATTATAAAACATCCAAGATTGATAATATAATAGCATGGAACAATCAAAAATTATAGATACATTGGAGACGTATCAGCCATCGCTGCGGCTGTGCCCGTCAGCGAGAGGAAGGGGTGTGGACTGAGTAACCCCGTCACCCATACCTTGGAAAGCATGCCCATCGGGGTGTTGCTGATGCTGCTCTCCTTCGCTGTCTCCTGCTCCTGCTTCGGCCGCGAGGAAAGCGGTGATGGTGCCGCCTACTCCGACCACATCCCCAGCAGCGTCCACATCTCGTGCGCCTCTATGTCCCCTGTAGCATTGGTGGCTACGGGTGACGGAGCCTTCGAGGTGGACGGGTGAGCCGAAGCACCAGATTTCTTCTTGGGCGCCATGGTCGATGGCGCCGTCGAAGATGAAGATGACGATCAAGATGACGCGCTGCGCATGCTTTCTAGTTTGTGCAAGTGATGCCCCTACCTGGCATGCCAAAGATGTCGTGGGAAACCATGATCACCTATGGGACCAAGGGCCCCTTGCTGGTTCGGCAGGGGGATGTCATGTCGCACAAAGAGCAGAAGAGCATGGGGCAGCATGGTAGAAATCACACGAGCAATTTTACCCAGGTTCGGGCCACCGCGAGGCGTAAAACCCTACTCCCGCTTTGGTGGATTGATGGTGGAAGAATGGTGGTGGAGCGTAGTACACTTGCCGGGCAGGGTTGCCTCAGGGCAGTAGTGGCTACGTGATACGTCTCCAACGTATCTATAATTTTTGATTGTTCTATGCTATTATATTATCCGTTTTGGATGTTTAATGGGCTTTAATATGCACTTTTATATTATTTTGGGACTAACCTATTAACTGGGGGCCCAATGCCAGTTTCTGTTTTTTTGGCTATTTTAGTGTTTCACAGAAAAAAATATCAAACGGAATGAAACCTTCGCGAGGATCTTTCTTGGAACAAACGCAAACCAAGAGACTTGGAGTTGAAGTCTGGAACTCCACGAAGCTTCCACGAGGCAGGAGGGCGCGCCCAGGGGGTAGGCGCGCCCCCACCCTCATGGGCCCCACGGAGCTCCACCGACATACTTCTTTCGCCTATATATACTCTTATACCCTAAAAACATTAGGGGAGCCATGAAACCACTTTTCCACCGCCGCAACCTTTTGTACCCGTGAGATCCCATCTGGGGCCTTTTCCGGCGATCTGCCAGACGGGGATTCGATCACAGAGGGCTTCTACATCAACACCATAGCCTCTCCGATGATGTGTGAGTAGTTTACCACAGACCTTCGGGCCCATAATTATTAGCTAGATGCTTATTCTCTCTGTTTGGTTCTCAATACAAAGTTCTCCTCGATGTTCTTGGAGATCTATTCGATGTAATACTTTTTGCGGTGTGTTTGCCGAGATCCAATGAATTGTGGATTTATGATCAAGTTTATCTATGAACAGTATTTGGTTTTTCTCTGAATTCTTATATGCATGATTTGATATCTTTGCAAGTCTCTTTGAATTATCGGTTTAGTTTGGCCTACTAGACTGATCTTTCTTGCAATGGGAGAAGTGCTTAGCTTTGGGTTCAATCTTGTGGTGTCCTTTCCCAGTGACAGTGGGGGCAGCAAGGCACGTATTGTATTGTTGCCATCAAGGATAAAAATATGGGGTTTATATCATATTGCTAGAGTTTATCCCTCTACATCATGTCATCTTGCCTAAAGCATTACTCTGTTCTTATGAACTTAATACTCTAGATGCATGCTGGATAGCGGTCGATGTGTGGAGTAATAGTAGTAGATGCAGAATCGTTTCGGTCTACTTAACACAAACGTGATGCCTATATTTCATAATCATTGCCTAGATATTCTCATAACTATGCGCTCTTCTATCAATTGCTCGGCAGTAATTTGTTCACCCACCGTAATACTTGCTATCTTGAGAGAAGCCACTAGTGAAGCCTATGGCCCCCGGGTCTCTTTCTTATTATATAGCATCTCTTTTATTTACATCGCATCTCGTTTACTATTTTGCAATCTATACAACAAAAATACCAAACACATTTACCTTACTATCTTTACCAGATATCACTTTCGCAAGTGACCGTGAAGGGATTGACAACCCCTTTACCGCGTTGGTTGCGAGGTTATTGATTGTTTGTGCGGGTACTAGGTGACTTGCATGTTATTTCCAACTGGATTGATATCTTGGTTCTAAAAAACTGAGGGAAATACTTACGCTACTTTGTTGCATCACCATTTCCTCTTCAAGGGAAAACCAACGCATGCTCAAGAGGTAGCACTACGCGCGCATGGATGTGTGGGTCTCCAACCTTCTAACCCTCGTTATGGTTGCCACAGGCCTCCTTTTATAGATTAAGGGGTCACCACAATGGCAAAGTAGTCATTATGCACTGTTAAGATAGCAAACAGTGCTATCATACCTAACCCTGCAGGCTGACAGTGTGCATTAAATGCACCACTTAACATCACATCATCGCTTGCCCGGCAAGCTTTGCCGGGCTGTTTTGCCAGCTTCACACCCGCTCGCTTGACACATCGCGGGACGGGTGTCGTTTGTAGGCATTTCTCATAGAAAGTGACTGCCATGTGGCGAGTGGCGGCCACTTAGTCACTTTGCGGCTTGACACTACATTGATTGACAACATGGGTCGTGGTGGAGTACTTGGGTGAGGTGGTTTTGCCTCCGTGAGTCCCGGCAGGCCCTGCCGAGACATCTTGGATGCCTTCTTCCGGGGGCGACCCTGCCCTTGCCGAGCTCGCCTGCCTAGCAAGGGAGGCTTCTCTCTTGGTGGCGTCCTGCCTCTTTAGCTTGGTCTTGGTGGTCCTCTTGATCTGCATTTTGGTTCTTTGAAGATCTTGATCTCTTGTACTCTGACTTGGTTTGGTGCCGTAATCTTGTTCCCGTCCCAGTGCACAGCCTAGGCAACAGACCCATGGTTTATTGCATCGACACTTGAAGATGAAGTCGGAGGAGCCGCGAGGCGGCCACAAGGACGGAGGGCACGCCCATGGGGTAGGGCACGCCCCCACCCTTGTGGGCCCCCTGTGCACCTTATGACCTAATTCTTTCGCCTATATATATTCCCAAATATCCCCAAACCACTAGAGGCATCCACGAAAACACTTTTCCACCGCTGCAACCTTCTGTACCCGTGAGATCCCATCTAGGGACCTTTTCGGCACCCTGCCGGAGGCGGATTCGATCACGGAGGGCTTCTACATCAACTTTATTGCCCTTGCGATGAAGCGTGAGTAGTTTACCACAGACCTATGGGTCCATAGCTAGTAGCTAGATGGCTTCTTCTCTCTCTTTGATTCTCAATACCATGTTCTCCTTGATGTTATTGGAGATCTATTTGATGTAATACTTTTTGCGGTGTGTTTTCCATGATCCGATGAATTGTGGATTTATGATCAGCTTATCTATGAATATTATATGAATCTCCTCTGAATTCTTTTATGCATGATTTGATATCTTTGTAATTCTCTTCGAACTATCGGTTTGGGTTGGCCAACCAGATTGGTTTTTCTTGCAATGGGAGAAGTGCTTAGCTTTGGGTTTAATCTTGCGGTATCCTTTCCCAGTGACAGTAGGGGCAGCAAGGCACGTATTGTATTGTTGCCATCAAGGATAAAAAGATGGGGTTTTCATCATATTGCTTGAGTTAATTCCTCTACATCATGTCATCTTGCTTAATGCGTTACTCCGTTCTTTATGAACTTAATACTCTAGATGCATGCTGGATAGCGGTCGACGTGTGGAGTAATAGTAGATGCAAAATCGTTTTAGTCTACTTGACACGGACCTGATGCCTATATTCATGATCATTGCCTTAGATATCGTCAAAACTTTGCGCTTTTCTATCAATTGCTCGACAGTAATTTGTTCACCCACCATATTATTTACTATCTTGAGAGAAGCCTCTAGTGAAACCTATGGCCCCTGGGTCTATTTTCCATCATATAAGTTTCCGATCCACTATGTTGCAATCCTTTACTTTCCGATCTATAGACCAAAAATACCAAAAATATTTATTTTATCATTTATCTATCTCTATCAGATATCACTTTTGCATGTAACCATGAAGGGATTGACAACCCCTTTATCGCGCTGGGTGCAAGTTGATTGATTGTTTGTGCAGGTATTCGGTGATTTGTGTGTTGTCTCCTACTGGATTGATACCTTGGTTCTCAAACTGAGGGAAATACTTATCTCTACTTTGCTGCATCACCCTTTCCTCTTCAAGGGAAAAACCAACGCAAGCTCAAGAAGTAGCATTCCACTACTCATTTTTTGAGAGAGAGCTACCTACTCATGTGTTGAGACCAAGACATTCCAATCCAACCATAAGAATCTTGATCTCAAGCCTTCCCCAAGTTGCTTTCCACTCAAGTCATCTTTCCACCATAGTCAAATCTGTGAGAGAGAGTTGAGTGTTGGGGAGACTATCATTTGAAGCACAAGAACAAGGAGTTCATCATCATCACACCATTTATTACCTTTTGGAGATGGTGTCTCCTAGATTGGTTAGGTGTCACTTGGGAGCCTCCGACAAGATTGTGGAGTTAAACCAATGAGTTTATAAGGACAAGGAGTTCACCTACTTCGTGAATATCTACCCGAGTGAGGCAAGTCCTTTGTGGGCGATGGCCATGGTGGGATAGACAAGCTTGCTTCTTCATGGACCCTTCATGGGTGGAGCCCTCCGTGGACTCACGCAACCATTACCCTTCGTGGGTTGAAATTTCCATCAACGTGGTCGTACGATAGTGCCACCTATCGGAACCACGCCAAAAATCTCCGTGTCTACATTGCGTTTTCCTTCTCCAAACCCTTCCCTTTAACTTCATATGCAATGTTTTACTTTCTGCTGCTACACTCTTAGAATTGCATGTGTAGGTTGATTACTTGACTTGTGATGGTTGCTAAAATCTACCAACACTTAAAATTGGGAAACGACTAGATTTTTATTTGGTCAAGTAGTCTAATCACCTCCTCTATACCTACTTTCGATCCTACAAGTGGTATGAGAGCTTTGGTCTCCATTTGCCTTGATTTCCATAGCTTTGGTGATCATAGCCTTGGTTTCACAACCTAGGAGAGTATGTCATCTAGCGAGGGAAATTACCACCATAGAGGTCCTTACTTTGATGGTACTAATTTTGCTAGTTGGAAGCATAAGATGAAAATGCATATTCTTGGTCATAACCCCGCCGTTTGGGCTATTGTGCGTATTGGCTTGCAAGGTGAATACTTCAATGATGAGAACCAGATCGTGAAGCGTCCACAGAAGAATTGAAGATGTTGCAATACAATGCTCAAGCTTGCGATATTCTTTTCAACAGATTGTGCCCCGAAGAATTCAACAAAATCAGCTACCTTGAGCATGCAAAGTAAACTTGGGATACTTTGGTTGATATGTACGAAGGTACCGAGTCCGTCAAGGAATCCAAATTGTATGTGCTTCAAAGTCAACTTGGCAAGTTCAAAATGAAGGATGGTGAAGGAGTCGCTGAAATGTACTCTATGCTTGCTCTCATCACAAATGAGATTGTTGGCTTAGGAAGCAAAGAGATAACTGACATATTCATCATCAAGAAGATCCTAAGATCCTTGGATGGAAAATATGATACCGTGTGCACCTTGATCCAAATGATGCCAAACTACAAAGATCTCAAGCCAACGGAAGTCATTGGTAGAATTATTGCCCATGAGATGTCACTCAAGGATAAGGAAGAGCTTCAAAACAAGTCTAGTGGTGCTTACAAAGCTTCATATGATACTCCTACAACATCAAGTGGGAAACAAGTCTTCAATGAATAATTGAGCTTGATGGTGAAGAACTTCAACAAGTTCTACAAGAGTAGAAGCAAAGAGAGAAGTTCCAAGTCAAGGTCCTACAATGACAAAAGATCTTCCAGTCGTGATCGCAATTTCTACAATTGTGGAAGATCCGGACACTACTCTAGTGAGTGTACGACTCCCTACAAAAGAAGAGAAGACTCACCTAAAAGGAGAAGTAAAAGAGAGGAATCATCTCCAAGAGAGAGAAGGAGTACAAATGATCATTATGAACGAAGACCCTCTCATAGAAGAAAGGATTCGGAAAGGAAGGACAAGCCATCAAGAGCTACACAAGACGAAGACATCAAGCTCATGTTGGTGAATGGGTATCCGGTTCCTACTCCGACAACTACTTCGAGAGAAGTTATCACCCCGACTCCGAATATACTCAAGGTGAAGGTGTTGCCGATCTTGCACTTGTGTCATCCAACTCCTACGACATATTTGACTCACCAAATGAAGGAATTGGAATATGCTTCATGGCTAAAGGCCCTGAGGAATCACACCACAGCATGTTGATTTCAATAGTGATGAAGCTGATTTGCTAGGTGATGATGATTTACTCGTTGACAACACTAGTGATGAAAGCTATGATGAAACTGCTATTAATCATGCTAATGATGATAAGAAGGAGATTGAGCGTCTAACTAAAGAAGTAAACACTCTTAAGTTAGCTCATGAAACTACCTTAGAGGATCATCGAGAGCTTTTAAAGACTCATGAGAAGCTATGCTTTGAGAAGCTCAACCTAGAGCAATAGCATGGGTTCTTAAAAGCAATCAATGATGATCTTCAAAAGAAAAGTTCTTCTTACATTGCCAAGCACTTACTCTTGTCTACTTACATGCCACAAGTAAAATCTAGCAACAAGAGCAAGAAAGATTCTTCTTCTAGTAGTAACAATAATCATGTTAAATCCAATATTGTTGCTTCTAGTATTTATCTTGATTCCACTAATGATTCTCTTAGCCAAGTTACACTTGAGCAAGAAAATAGCTTATTGAAGGGAATTATAGAGAAAGGTGTTTACAAGAGCCTTGTCGTAAGTAAGAAATTTGAGGAACTTGTACGCAAGAAAGGAAGGCACCGGAAGAATCAAGGTGTTGGTTTTGAACGAAAGTTCAATGCCAATGGAGTTGAGTGGGAAGAAGATCAATATCCCGAGACAAATTTTGTTCCTCAACAAGAGAAGTATGACCCTACTTCTTTCAAGGAAACACAAGCTCAAGATGATCTTCCACCACAAGACCACAAGCTAAAAGGCAAGGACAAGCTTCAAGAAGAAATTGATTCATTTGAAGAAGCTCCAAAGGCCTTGGTCAAGTGGGTTCCCAAGACTACATCGAGTTCTACTTCATCAAGTACGACTACAACTCCAAGGATTCCCATCAAGTTGATGTGGGTCACAAAGAAGAAGAACTAGAGAGTTCTTGAGGGTGACTCCGCCAACATACTTCACTCATATTCATTTTGGCAAGGACAAGTGCAATCAACTTCCATATATTACACTAGTTCGAGGAGTCACAAACCCTCTTGTTGGTAAGACAAGGGACAAGGTAACCTAATGCTTTCATGGACATCATCATATGCGTGTTTCACTCTATGTTTATGGATATCCTTGTGTGTTCCTTGTGGGACTAACCCATGTAGGTATTGAAAGTGCAACTCACTCCAATGGATTGCTCCAAATGATCTACATCAACATTGAGCATCCACATCTTCAACATTTACATGAAGTCATCATCGACAAAACCTAAGGTTAGTTCATCCCTCTTAGGGCGGATATCACATCTAAGGGGAGCTTTGCTCTAAGAATTGAGCTAAAGCAACTGAAATGATGCGAACACAACAATGCTTTATGTAAAAGTGGTAAACCCACTTGTGCTTAAATGATGAGTATGACCTAGAACCAAATGTTCTCATTTGACTCCTCAGTCAATATACTCATATATAGATGACCTAGTCATCGCCAATTGCTTGATAGATGCTAGAGTGTTTGTGCATGCTTTGCCACTTATTTTATTTGCTATCTTATTGTGTGAGCATGTTGGTTGCATAATTTTTTCCATTCGAGGACATCCATTTGTTGCTTTGATTGTTTTATTTTTCTGTTGCCAAATGGAAGGACAAGAATGCCTAAGTACTCCCTCTAGCTATCTATACTTTTCTCATCTCAAACTCTATTCATGCTACATCACAAAGCTTGAACAAGTTTTGCATCTGGGTGCCACCGAGTCGTTCCACTCGGTCACACCGATAATGACTGGGTATATATACCGCAGTTTGAAATGTTGGAAATTCCTCCAAACCGCTCGTCCGTGCCTCCCAGCTTTGCCGCCCCCTTGGTGTCCGGATCGTCTCCGTTGTCGCCAGTGTCCTCCTGCCGCTGGTCTCCGTTGCCGGCAACGGAAATCTCACCGCCGTTGTCGCCGTAGCGAGTTCGTCGCCAAGTTAGGGTACGAACTCGACCTCTTTGTGTGTTTTCTTTTTCCGATTCTAGAACAAATATCATTGCCATTGTTCTTACCACGAATGAGATCAATCTATCCACCAAAAAATTCCATGATAATATATTTGATGCAAAAATTGTTGGGGAACACAGTAATTTCAAAAAAAATCCTACGCACACGCAAGATCATGGTGATGCATAGCAACGAGAGGGGAGAGTGTTGTCCACGTACCCTCGTAGACCGTAAGCGGAAGCATTATGACAACGCAGTTGATGTAGTCGTACGTCTTCACGATCGACCGATCCTAGTACCGAAAGTATGGCACCTCCGCGATCTGCACACGTTCGGCTCGGTGATGTCCCACGAACTCACGATCTAGCAGAGTGTCGAGGGAGAGCTTCGTCAGCACGACGGCTTGATGATGGTGATGATGATTCTACCGGAATAGGGCTTCACCTAAGTACCACTACGATATGACCGAGGTGGATTATGGTGGAGGGGGGCACCACACACGGCTAAGAGATCAAT